>NW_027184346.1:0-241000 GCF_000393655.2 Nicotiana sylvestris | reverse complement strand
TTAGGGTTTTAAACCCTAAACTGAACTCTTTCCAGCCAGTCAGTATTAGGGTTTTAAACCCTAAACTGAACTTTCCCTTTAGTCAGCATTAGGGTTTTAAACCCTAAACTGAACTCTTTCCTTCAGTCAGTATTAGGGTTTTAAACCCTAAACTGAACTTTTTCCATTCAGTCAGCATTAGGGTTTTAAACCCTAAACTGAACTCTTTCCAGCCAGTCAGTATTAGGGTTTTAAACCCTAAACTGAACTTTCCCTTTAGTCAGCATTAGGGTTTTAAACCCTAAACTGAACTCTTTCCTTCAGTCAGCATTAGGGTTTTAAACCCTAAACTGAACTTTTCCATTCAGTCAGCATTAGGGTTTTAAACCCTAAACTGAACTCTTTCCTTAGTCAGCATTAGGGTTTTAAACCCTAAACTGAACTTTTTCCATTCAGTCAGCATTAGGGTTTTAAACCCTAAACTGAACTCTTTCTAGCCAGTCAGTATTAGGGTTTTAAACCCTAAACTGAACTTTTCCATTCAGTCACCATTAGGGTTTTAAACCCTAAACTGAACTCTTTCCTTTAGTCAGCATTAGGGTTTTAAACCCTAAACTGAACTTTTTCCATTCAGTCAGCATTAAGGTTTTAAACCCTAAACTAAACTCTTTCCAGCCAGTCAGTATTAGGGTTTTAAACCCTAAACTGAAATTTCCCTTTAGTCAGCATTAGGGTTTTAAACCCTAAACTGAACTCTTTCCTTCAGTCAGCATTAGGGTTTTAAACCCTAAACTGAACTTTTCCATTCAGTCAGGATTAGGGTTTTAAACCCTAAACTGAACTCTTTCCTTTAGTCAGCATTAGGGTTTTAAACCCTAAACTGAACTTTTTCCATTCAGTCAGCATTAGGGTTTTAAACCCTAAACTGAACTCTTTCCAGCCAGTCAGTATTAGGGTTTTAAACCCTAAACTGAACTTTTCCTTTTGTCAGCATTAGGGTTTTAAACCCTAAACTGAACTCTTTCCTTCAGTTAGTATTAGGGTTTTAAACCCTAAACTGAACTTTTTTCATTCAGTCAGCATTAGGGTTTTAAACCCTAAACTGAACTCTTTCCAGCCAGTCAGTATTAGGGTTTTAAACCCTAAACTGAACTTTCCCTTTAGTCAGCATTAGGGTTTTAAACCCTAAACTGAACTCTTTCCTTCAGTCAGCATTAGGGTTTTAAACCGTAAACTGAACTTTTCCATTCAGTCACTATTAGGGTTTTAAACCCTAAACTGAACTCTTTCCTTTAGTCAGCATTAGGGTTTTAAACCCTAAACTGAACTTTTTCCATTCAGTCAGCATTAGGGTTTTAAACCCTAAACTGAACTCTTTCCAGCCAGTTAGTATTAGGGTTTTAAACCCTAAACTGAACTTTCCCTTTAGTCAACATTAGGGTTTTAAACCCTAAACTGAACTCTTTCCTTCAGTCATTATTAAGGTTTTAAACCCTAAACTGAACTTTTTCCATTCAGTCAGCATTAGGGTTTTAAACCCTAAACTGAACTCTTTCCTTCAGTCATTATTAAGGTTTTAAACCCTAAACTGAACATTTTCCATTCAGTCAGCATTAGGGTTTTAAACCCTAAACTGAACTCTTTCCAGCCAGTCAGTATTAGGGTTTTAAACCCTTAACTGAACTTTCCCTTTACTCAGCATTAGGGTTTTAAACCCTAAACTGAACTCTTTCCTTTAGTCAGCATTAGGGTTTTAAACCCTAAACTGAACTTTTCCATTCAGTCAGCATTAGGGTTTTAAACCCTAAACTGAACTCTTTCCTTGAGTCATTATTAAGGTTTTAAACCTTAAACTGAACTTTTTCCATTCAGTCAGTATTAGGGTTTTAAACCCTAAACTGAACTTTCCCTTTAGTCATCATTATGGTTTTAAACCCTAAACTGAACTCTTTCTTTCAGTCAGCATTAGGGTTGTAAACCCTAAACTAAACTTTTCCATTCAGTCAGCATTAGGGTTTTAAAAGCTAAACTGAACTCTTTCCTTTAGTTTGCATTAGGGTTGTAAACCCTAAACTGAAGTTTTTCCATTCAGTCAGCATTAGGGTTTTAAACCCTAAACTGAACTCTTTCCAGCCAGTCAGTATTAGGGTTTTAAACCATAAACTGAACTTTCCCTTTAATCATAATTAGGGTTTTAAACCCTAAACTGAACTCTTTTCTTCAGTCAGTATTAGGGTTTTAAACCCTAAACTGAACTTTTTCCATTCAGTCAGCATTAGGGTTTTAAATCCTAAACTGAACTCTTTCCAGCCAGTCAGTATTAGGGTTTTAAACCCAAAACTGAACTTTCCCTTTAGTCAGCATTAGGGTTTTAAACCCTAAACTGAACTCTTTCCTTCAGTCAGCATTAGGGTTTTAAACCCTAAACTAAACTTTTCCAGTCAGTCAGTATTAGGGTTTTAAACCCTAAACTGAACTTTTCCATTCAGTCAGCATTAGGGTTTTAAACCCTAAACTGAACTCTTTCCTTCAGTCAGTATTAGGGTTTTAAACCCTAAACTGAACTTTTTCCATTCTGTCAGCATTAGGGTTTTAAACCCTAGACTGAACTCTTTCCAGCCTGTCAGTATTAGGGTTTTAAACCCGAAACTGAAATTTTCCATTCAGTCAGCATTAGGGTTTTAAACCCTAAACTGAACTCTTATCTTTAGTCAGCATTAGAGTTTTAAACCCTAAACTGAACTTTTACAATTCAGTCAACATTAGGGTTTTAAAACCTAAACTGAACTCTTTCCATTCAGTCAGCATTAGGGTTTTAAACCCTAAACTGAACTCTTTCCAGCCAGTCAGTATTAGGGTTTTAAACCCTAAACTGAACTTTCCCTTTAGTCAGCATTATGGTTTTAAACCCTAAACTGAACTCTTTCTTTCAGTCAGCATTAGGGTTGTAAACCCTAAACTAAACTTTTCCATTCAGTCAGCATTAGGGTTTTAAAAGCTAAACTGAACTCTTTCCTTTAGTTTGCATTAGGGTTGTAAACCCTAAACTGAAGTTTTTCCATTCAGTCAGCATTAGGGTTTTAAACCCTAAACTGAACTCTTTCCAGCCAGTCAGTATTAGGGTTTTAAACCATAAACTGAACTTTCCCTTTAATCATAATTATGGTTTTAAACCCTAAACTGAACTCTTTTCTTCAGTCAGTATTAGGGTTTTAAACCCTAAACTGAACTTTTTCCATTCAGTCAGCATTAGGGTTTTAAATCCTAAACTGAACTCTTTCCAGCCAGTCAGTATTAGGGTTTTAAACCCAAAACTGAACTTTCCCTTTAGTCAGCATTAGGGTTTTAAACCCTAAACTGAACTCTTTCCTTCAGTCAGCATTAGGGTTTTAAACCCTAAACTAAACTTTTCCAGTCAGTCAGTATTAGGGTTTTAAACCCTAAACTGAACTTTTCCATTCAGTCAGCATTAGGGTTTTAAACCCTAAACTGAACTCTTTCCTTCAGTCAGTATTAGGGTTTTAAACCCTAAACTGAACTTTTTCCATTCTGTCAGCATTAGGGTTTTAAACCCTAGACTGAACTCTTTCCAGCCAGTCAGTATTAGGGTTTTAAACCCGAAACTGAAATTTTCCATTCAGTCAGCATTAGGGTTTTAAACCCTAAACTGAACTCTTTCCTTTAGTCAGCATTAGAGTTTTAAACCCTAAACTGAACTTTTTCAATTCAGTCAGCATTAGGGTTTTAAACCCTAAACTGAACTCTTTCCAGCCAGTCAGTATTAGGGTTTTAAACCCTAAACTGAACTTTCCCTTTAGTTAGCATTAGGGTTTTAAACCCTAAACTGAACTCTTTCTTTCAGTCAGTATTAAGGTTTTAAACCCTAAACTGAACTTTTTCAATCAGTCAACATTAGGGTTTTAAACCCTAAACTGAACTCTTTCCAGCCAGTCAGTATTAGGGTTTTAAATCCTAAACTAAACTTTCCCTTTAGTCAGCATTAGGGTTTTAAACCCTAAACTGAACTCTTTCCTTCAGTCAGCATTAGGGTTTTAAACCCTAAACTGAACTTTTCCATTCACTCAGCATTAGGGTTTTAAACCCTAAACTGAACTCTTTCCTTTAGTTAGCATTAGGGTTTTAAACCCTAAACTGAACTTTTTCCATTCAGTCAGCATTAGGGTTTTAAACCCTAAACTGAACTCTTTCCTTCAGTCAGTATTAGGGTTTTAAACCCTAAACTGAACTTTTTCCATTCAGTCAGCATTAGGGTTTTAAACCCTAAACTGAACTCTTTCCTTTAGTTAGCATTAGGGTTTTAAACCCTAAACTGAACTTTTTCCATTCAGTCAGCATTAGGGTTTTAAACCCTAAACTGAACTCTTTCCAACCAGTCAGTATTAGGGTTTTAAACCCTAAACTGAACTTTCCCTTTAGTCAGCATTAGGGTTTTAAACCCTAAACTGAACTTTTTCCCATTCAGTCAGTATTAGGGTTTTAAACCCTAAACTGAACTTTTTCCATTCAGTCAGCATTAGGGTTTTAAACCCTAAACTGAACTTTTTCCATTCAGTCAGCATTAGGGTTTTAAACCCTAAACTGAACTCTTTCCAGCCAGTCAGTATTAGGGTTTTAAACCCTAAACTGAACATTCCCTTTAGTCAGCATTAGGGTTTTAAACCCTAAACTGAACTCTTTCCTTCAGTCAGTATTAGGGTTTTAAACCCTAAACTGAACATTCCCTTTAGTCAGCATTAGGGTTTTAAACCCTAAACTGAACTCTTTCCTTCAGTCAGTATTAGGGTTTTAAACCCTAAACTGAACTTTTTCCATTCAGTCAGCATTAGGGTTTTAAACCCTAAACTGAACTCTTTCCTTCAGTCAACATTAGGGTTTTAAACCCTAAACTGAACTTTTCCACTCAGTAAGCATTAGGGTTTTAAACCCTAAACTGAACTCTTTCCTTTAGTCAGCATTAGGGTTTTAAACCCTAAACTGAACTTTTTCCATTCAGTCAGCATTAGGGTTTTAAACCCTAAACTGAACTCTTTCCAGCCAGTCAGTATTAGGGTTTTAAACCCTAAACTGAACTTTCCCTTTAGTCAGCATTAGGGTTTTAAACCCTAAACTAAACTCTTTCCTTCAGTCAGCATTAGGGTTTTAAACCCTAAACTGAACTTTTCCATTCAGTCAGCATTAGGGTTTTAAACCCTAAACTAAACTCTTTCCTTCAGTCAGCATTAGGGTTTTAAACCCTAAACTGAACTTTTCCATTCAGTCAGCATTAGGGTTTTAAACCCTAAACTGAACTCTTTCCTTTAGTCAGTATTAGGGTTTAAAACCCTAAACTGAACTTATTCCATTCAGTCAGCATTAGGGTTTTAAACCCTAAACTGAACTCTTTCCAGCCAGTCAGTATTAGGGTTTTAAACCCTAAACTAAACTCTTTCCTTCAGTCAGTATTAAGGTTTTAAACCCTAAACTGAACTTTTTCCATTCAGTCAGCATTAGGGTTTTAAACCCTAAACTGAACTCTTTCCAGCCAGTCAGTATTAGGGTTTTAAATCCTAAACTGAACTTTCCCTTTAGTCAGCATTAGGGTTTTAAACCCTAAACTGAACTTTTCCATTCAGTCAGCATTAGGGTTTTAAACCCTAAACTGAACTCTTTCCTTTAGTTAGCATTAGGGTTTTAAACCCTAAACTGAACTTTTTCCATTTAGTCAGCATTAGGGTTTTAAACCCTAAACTGAACTCTTTCCAGCCAGTCAGTATTAGGGTTTTAAACCCTAAACTGAACTTTCCCTTTAATCAGCATTAGGGTTTTAAACCCTAAACTGAACTCTTTCCTTCAGTCAGTATTAGGGTTTTAAACCCTAAACTGAACTTTTTCCATTCAGTCAGCATTAGGGTTTTAAAACCTAAACTGAACTTTTTCCAACCAGTCAGTATTAGGGTTTTAAACCCTAAACTGAACTTTCCCTTTAGTCAGCATTAGGGTTTTAAACCCTAAACTGAACTTTTTCCCATTCAGTCAGTATTAGGGTTTTAAACCCTAAACTAAACTTTTTCCATTCAGTCAGCATTAGGGTTTTAAACCCTATACTGAACTTTTCCTTTAGTCAGCATTAGGGTTTTAAACCCTAAACTGAACTCTTTCCTTCAGTTAGCATTAGGGTTTTAAACCCTAAACTGAACTTTTCCATTCAGTCAGCATTAGGGTTTTAAACCCTAAACTGAACTCTTTCCTTTAGTCAGCATTAAGGTTTTAAACTCTAAACTGAACTTTTTCCATTCAGTCAGCATTAGGGTTTTAAACCCTAAAACTGAACTCTTTCCTTTAGTCAGCATTAGGGTTTTAAACCCTAAACTGAACTTTTTCCATTCAGTCAGCATTAGGGTTTTAAACCCTAAACTGAACTCTTTCCAGCCAGTCAGTATTAGGGTTTTAAACCCTAAACTGAACTTTCCCTTTAGTCAGCATTAGGGTTTTAAACCCTAAACTGAACTCTTTCCTTCAGTCAGCATTAGGGTTTTAAACCCTAAACTGAACTTTTTCCATTCAGTCAGCATTAGGGTTTTAAACCCTAAACTGAACTCTTTCCAGCCAGTCAGTATTAGGGTTTTAAACCCTAAACTGAACTTTTTCCATTCAGTCAGCATTAGGGTTTTAAACCCTAAACTGAACTCTTTCCTTTAGTCAGCATTAGGGTTTAAAACCATAAACTGAACTTTTTCCATTTAGTTAACATTAGGGTTTTAAACCCTAAACTGAACTCTTTCCAGCCAGTCAGTATTAGGGTTTTAAACCCTAAACTGAACTTTCCCTTTAGTCAGCATTAGGGTTTTAAACCCTAAACTGAACTCTTTCCTTCAGTCAGTATTAAGGTTTTAAACCCTAAACTGAACTTTTTCCATTCAGTCAGCATTAGGGTTTTAAACCCTAAACTGAACTCTTTCCAGCCAGTCAGTATTAGGGTTTTAAATCCTAAACTGAACTTTCCCTTTAGTCAGCATTAGGGTTTTAATAAACTGAACTCTTTCCTTCAGTCAGCATTAGGGTTTTAAACCCTAAACTGAACTTTTCCATTCAGTCAGCATTAGGGTTTTAAACCCTAAACTGAACTCTTTCCTTTAGTTAGCATTAGGGTTTTAAACCCTAAACTGAACTTTTTCCATTTAGTCAGCATTAGGGTTTTAAACCCTAAACTGAACTCTTTCTAGCCAGTCAGTATTAGTGTTTAAAACCCTAAACTGAACTTTCCCTTTAATCAGCATTAGGGTTTTAAACCCTAAACTGAAGTCTTTCCTTCAGTCAGTATTAGGGTTTTAAACCCTAAACTGAACTTTTTCCATTCAGTCAGCATTAGGGTTTTAAACACTAAACTGAACTCTTTCCAGCCAGTCAGTATTAGGGTTTTAAACCCTAAACTGAACTTTCCCTTTAGTCAGCATTAGGGTTTTTGACAATAAACTGAACTTTTTCCCATTCAGTCAGTATTAGGGTTTTAAACCCTAAACTGAACTTTTTCTATTCAGTCAGCATTAGGGTTTTAAACCCTAAACTGAACTTTTCCTTTAGTCAGCATTAGGGTTTTAAACCCTAAACTGAACTCTTTCCTTCAGTTAGCATTAGGGTTTTAAACCCTAAACTTAACTTTTCCATTCAGTCAGCATTAGGGTTTTAAACCCTAAACTGAACTCTTTCCTTTAGTCAGCATTAAGGTTTTAAACTCTAAACTGAACTTTTTCCATTCAGTCAGCATTAGGGTTTTAAACCCTAAACTGAACTCTTTCCAGCCAGTCAGTATTAGGGTTTTAAACCCTAAACTGAACTCTTTCCTTTAGTCAGCATTAGGGTTTTAAACCCTAAACTGAACTTTTTCCATTCAGTCAGCATTAGGGTTTTAAACCCAAAACTGAACTCTTTCCTTTAGTCAGCATTAGGGTTTTAAACCCTAAACTGAACTTTTTCCATTCAGTCAGCATTAGGGTTTTAAACCCTAAACTGAACTCTTTCTAGCCAGTCAGTATTAGGGTTTTAAACCCTAAACTGAACTTTTCCTTTAGTCAGCATTAGGGTTTTAAACCCTAAACTGAACTCTTTCCTTCAGTCAGCATTAGGGTTTTAAACCCTAAACTGAACTTTTCCATTCAGTCAGCATTAGAGTTTTAAACCCTAAACTGAACTCTTTCCTTTAGTCAGCATTAGGGTTTTAAACCCTAAACTGAACTCTTTCCTTCAGTCAGAGTTAGGGTTTTAAACCCTAAACTAAACTTTTTCCATTCAGTCAGCATTAGGGTTTTAAACCCTAAACTGAACTCTTTCCAGCCAGTTAGTATTAGGGTTTTAAACCCTAAACTGAACTTTCCCTTTAGTTAGCATTAGGGTTTTAAACCCTAAACTGAACTCTTTCCTTCAGTCAGCATTAGGGTTTTAAACCCTAAACTGAACTTTTCCATTCAGTCAGCATTAGGGTTTTAAACCCTAAACTGAACTCTTTCCTTTAGTCAGCATTAAGGTTTTAAACCCTAAACTGAACTTTTTCCATTCAGTCAGCATTAGGGTTTTAAACCCTAAACTGAACTCTTTCCAGCCAGTCAGTATTAGGGTTTTAAACCCTAAACTGAACTTTCCCTTTAGTCAGCATTAGGGTTTTAAACCCTAAACTGAACTCTTTCCTTCAGTCAGTATTAGGGTTTTAAACCCTAAACTGAACTTTTTCCATTCAGTCAGCATTAGGGTTTTAAACCCTAAACTGAACTCTTTCCAGCCAGTCAGTATTAGGGTTTTAAACCCTAAACTGAACTCTTTCCTTTAGTCAGCATTAGGGTTTTAAACCCTAAACTGAACTCTTTCCTTCAGTCAGAGTTAGGGTTTTAAACCCTAAACTAAACTTTTTCCATTCAGTCAGCATTAGGGTTTTAAACCCTAAACTGAACTCTTTCCAGCCAGTTAGTATTAGGGTTTTAAACCCTAAACTGAACTTTCCCTTTAGTTAGCATTAGGGTTTTAAACCCTAAACTGAACTCTTTCCTTCAGTCAGCATTAGGGTTTTAAACCCTAAACTGAACTTTTCCATTCAGTCAGCATTAGGGTTTTAAACCCTAAACTGAACTCTTTCCTTTAGTCAGCATTAAGGTTTTAAACCCTAAACTGAACTTTTTCCATTCAGTCAGCATTAGGGTTTTAAACCCTAAACTGAACTCTTTCCAGCCAGTCAGTATTAGGGTTTTAAACCCTAAACTGAACTTTCCCTTTAGTCAGCATTAGGGTTTTAAACCCTAAACTGAACTCTTTCCTTCAGTCAGTATTAGGGTTTTAAACCCTAAACTGAACTTTTTCCATTCAGTCAACATTAGGGTTTTAAACCCTAAACTGAACTCTTTCCAGCCAGTCAGTATTAGGGTTTTAAACCCTAAACTGAACTTTTTCCATTCAGTCAGCATTAGGGTTTTAAACCCTAAACTGAACTCTTTCCAGCCAGTCAGTATTAGGGTTTTAAACCCTAAACTGAACTTTCCCTTTAGTCAGCATTAGGGTTTTAAACCCTAAACTGAACTCTTTCCTTCAGTCAGTATTAGGGTTTTAAACCCTAAACTGAACTTTTTCCATTCAGTCAGCATTAGGGTTTTAAACCCTAAACTGAACTCTTTCCAGCCAGTCAGTATTAGGGTTTTAAACCCTAAACTGAACTTTCCCTTTAGTCAGCATTAGGGTTTTAAACCCTAAACTGAACTCTTTCTAGCCAGTCAGTATTAGGGTTTTAAACCCTAAACTGAACTTTTCCATTCAGTCACCATTAGGGTTTTAAACACTAAACTGAACTCTTTCCTTTAGTCAGCATTAGGGTTTTAAACCTTAAACTGAACTTTTTCCATTCAGTCAGCATTAAGGTTTTAAACCCTAAACTAAACTCTTTCCAGCCAGTCAGTATTAGGGTTTTAAACCCTAAACTGAAATTTCCCTTTAGTCAGCATTAGGGTTTTAAACCCTAAACTGAACTCTTTCCTTCAGTCATCATTAGGGTTTTAAACCCTAAACTGAACTTTTCCATTCAGTCAGGATTAGGGTTTAAACACTAAACTGAACTCTTTCCTTTAGTCAGCATTAGGGTTTTAAACCCTAAACTGAACTTTTTCCATTCAGTCAGTATTAGGGTTTTAAACCCTAAACTGAACTTTTCCTTTAGTCAGCATTAGGGTTTTAAACCCTAAACTGAACTCTTTCCTTCAGTCAGCATTAGGGTTTTAAACCCTAAACTGAACTTTTCCATTCAGTCAGCATTAGAGTTTTAAACCCTAAACTGAACTCTTTCCTTTAGTCAGCATTAGGGTTTTAAACCCTAAACTGAACTCTTTCCTTCAGTCAGAGTTAGGGTTTTAAACCCTAAACTAAACTTTTTCCATTCAGTCAGCATTAGGGTTTTAAACCCTAAACTGAACTCTTTCCAGCCAGTTAGTATTAGGGTTTTAAACCCTAAACTGAACTTTCCCTTTAGTTAGCATTAGGGTTTTAAACCCTAAACTGAACTCTTTCCTTCAGTCAGCATTAGGGTTTTAAACCCTAAACTGAACTTTTCCATTCAGTCAGCATTAGGGTTTTAAACCCTAAACTGAACTCTTTCCTTTAGTCAGCATTAAGGTTTTAAACCCTAAACTGAACTTTTTCCATTCAGTCAGCATTAGGGTTTTAAACCCTAAACTGAACTCTTTCCAGCCAGTCAGTATTAGGGTTTTAAACCCTAAACTGAACTTTCCCTTTAGTCAGCATTAGGGTTTTAAACCCTAAACTGAACTCTTTCCTTCAGTCAGTATTAGGGTTTTAAACCCTAAACTGAACTTTTTCCATTCAGTCAGCATTAGGGTTTTAAACCCTAAACTGAACTCTTTCCAGCCAGTCAGTATTAGGGTTTTAAACCCTAAACTGAACTTTCCCTTTAGTCAGCATTAGGGTTTTAAACCCTAAACTGAACTCTTTCCTTCAGTCAGTATTAGGGTTTTAAACCCTAAACTGAACTTTTTCCATTCAGTCAGCATTAGGGTTTTAAACCCTAAACTGAACTCTTTCCAGCCAGTCAGTATTAGGGTTTTAAACCCTAAACTGAACTTTTCCATTCAGTCAGCATTAGGGTTTTAAACCCTAAACTGAACTTTTTCCTTAGTCAGCATTAGGGTTTTAAACCCTAAACTGAACTTTTTCCATTCAGTCAGCATTAGGGTTTTAAACCCTAAACTGAACTCTTTCTAGCCAGTCAGTATTAGGGTTTTAAACCCTAAACTGAACTTTTCCATTCAGTCACCATTAGGGTTTTAAACACTAAACTGAACTCTTTCCTTTAGTCAGCATTAGGGTTTTAAACCTTAAACTGAACTTTTTCCATTCAGTCAGCATTAAGGTTTTAAACCCTAAACTAAACTCTTTCCAGCCAGTCAGTATTAGGGTTTTAAACCCTAAACTGAAATTTCCCTTTAGTCAGCATTAGGGTTTTAAACCCTAAACTGAACTCTTTCCTTCAGTCAGCATTAGGGTTTTAAACCCTAAACTGAACTTTTCCATTCAGTCAGGATTAGGGTTTTAAACCCTAAACTGAACTCTTTCCTTTAGTCAGCATTAGGGTTTTAAACCCTAAACTGAACTTTTTCCATTCAGTCAGCATTAGGGTTTTAAACCCTAAACTGAACTCTTTCCAGCCAGTCAGTATTAGGGTTTTAAACCCTAAACTGAACTTTTCCTTTTGTCAGCATTAGGGTTTTAAACCCTAAACTGAACTCTTTCCTTCAGTTAGTATTAGGGTTTTAAACCCTAAACTGAACTTTTTCCATTCAGTCAGCATTAGGGTTTTAAACCCTAAACTGAACTCTTTCCAGCCAGTCAGTATTAGGGTTTTAAACCCTAAACTGAACTTTCCCTTTAGTCAGCATTAGGGTTTTAAACCCTAAACTGAACTCTTTCCTTCAGTCAGCATTAGGGTTTTAAACCCTAAACTGAACTTTTCCATTCAGTCAGCATTAGGGTTTTAAACCCTAAACTGAACTCTTTCCTTTAGTCAGCATTAGGGTTTTAAACCCTAAACTGAACTTTTTCCATTCAGTCAACATTAGGGTTTTAAACCCTAAACTGAACTCTTTCCAGCCAGTCAGTATTAGGGTTTTAAACCCTAAACTGAACTTTCCCTTTAGTCAACATTAGGGTTTTAAACCCTAAACTGAACTCTTTCCTTCAGTCATTATTAAGGTTTTAAACCCTAAACTGAACTTTTTCCATTCAGTCAGCATTAGGGTTTTAAACCCTAAACTGAACTCTTTCCTTCAGTCATTATTAAGGTTTTAAACCCTAAACTGAACATTTTCCATTCAGTCAGCATTAGGGTTTTAAACCCTTAACTGAACTCTTTCCAGCCAGTCAGTATTAGGGTTTTAAACCCTAAACTGAACTTTCCCTTTAGTCAGCATTAGGGTTTTAAACCCTAAACTGAACTCTTTCCTTCAGTCAGCATTAGGGTTTTAAACCCTAAACTGAACTTTTCCATTCAGTCAGCATTAGGGTTTTAAACCCAAAACTGAACTCTTTCCTTTAGTCAGCATTAGGGTTTTAAACCCTAAACTGAACTTTTTCCATTCAGTCAGCATTAGGGTTTTAAACCCTAAACTGAACTCTTTCCATCCAGTCAGTATTAGGGTTTTAAACCCTAAACTGAACTTTTCCTTTAGTCAGCATTAGGGTTTTAAACCCTAAACTGAACTCTTTCCTTCAGTCAGCATTAGGGTTTTAAACCCTAAACTGAACTTTTCCATTCAGTCAGCATTAGGGTTTTAAACCCTAAACTGAACTCTTTCCTTTAGTCAGCATTAGGGTTTTAAACCCTAAACTGAACTCTTTCCTTCAGTCAGTATTAGGGTTTTAAACCCTAAACTAAACTTTTTCCATTCAGTCAGCATTAGGGTTTTAAACCCTAAACTGAACTCTTTCCAGCCAGTCAGTATTAGGGTTTTAAACCCTAAACTGAACTTTCCCTTTAGTCAGCATTAGGGTTTTAAACCCTAAACTGAACTCTTTCCTTCAGTCAGCATTAGGGTTTTAAACCCTAAATTGAACTTTTCCATTCAGTCAGCATTAGGGTTTTAAACCCTAAACTGAACTCTTTCCTTTAGTCAGCATTAAGGTTTTAAACCCTAAACTGAACTTTTTCCATTCAGTCAGCATTAGGGTTTTAAACCCTAAACTGAACTCTTTCCAGCCAGTCAGTATTAGGGTTTTAAACCCTAAACTGAACTTTCCCTTTAGTCAGCATTAGGGTTTTAAACCCTAAACTGAACTTTTTCCTTCAGTCAGTATTAGGGTTTTAAACCCTAAACTGAACTTTTTCCCTTTAGTCAGCATTAGGGTTTTAAACCCTAAACTGAACTCTTTCCTTCAGTCAGCATTAGGGTTTTAAACCCTAAACTGAACTTTTCCATTCAGTCAGCATTAGGGTTTTAAACCCTAAACTGAACTCTTTCCTTTAGTCAGCATTAGGGTTTTAAACCCTAAACTGAACTTTTTCCATTCAGTCAGCATTAGGGTTTTAAACCCTAAACTGAACTCTTTCCAGCCAGTCAGTATTAGGGTTTTAAACCCTAAACTGAACTTTTCCTTTTGTCAGCATTAGGGTTTTAAACCCTAAACTGAACTCTTTCCTTCAGTTAGTATTAGGGTTTTAAACCCTAAACTGAACTTTTTCCATTCAGTCAGCATTAGGGTTTTAAACCCTAAACTGAACTCTTTCCAGCCAGTCAGTATTAGGGTTTTAAACCCTAAACTGAACTTTCCCTTTAGTCAGCATTAGGGTTTTAAACCCTAAACTGAACTCTTTCCTTCAGTCAGTATTAGGGTTTTAAACCCTAAACTGAACTTTTTCCATTCAGTCAGCATTAGGGTTTTAAACCCTAAACTGAACTCTTTCCAGCCAGTCAGTATTAGGGTTTTAAACCCTAAACTGAACTTTTTCCATTCAGTCAGCATTATGGTTTTAAACCCTAAACTGAACTCTTTCTAGCCAGTCAGTATTAGGGTTTTAAACCCTAAACTGAACTTTTCCATTCAGTCACCATTAGGGTTTTAAACCCTAAACTGAACTCTTTCCTTTAGTCAGCATTAGGGTTTTAAACCCTAAACTGAACTTTTTCCATTCAGTCAGCATTAAGGTTTTAAACCCTAAACTAAACTCTTTCCAGCCAGTCAGTATTAGGGTTTTAAACCCTAAACTGAAATTTCCCTTTAGTCAGCATTAGGGTTTTAAACCCTAAACTGAACTCTTTCCTTCAGTCAGCATTAGGGTTTTAAACCCTAAACTGAACTTTTCCATTCAGTCAGCATTAGGGTTTTAAACCCTAAACTGAACTCTTTCCTTTAGTCAGCATTAGGGTTTTAAACCCTAAACTGAACTTTTTCCATTCAGTCAGCATTAGGGTTTTAAACCCTAAACTGAACTCTTTCCAGCCAGTCAGTATTAGGGTTTTAAACCCTAAACTGAACTTTTCCTTTTGTCAGCATTAGGGTTTTAAACCCTAAACTGAACTCTTTCCTTCAGTTAGTATTAGGGTTTTAAACCCTAAACTGAACTTTTTCCATTCAGTCAGCATTAGGGTTTTAAACCCTAAACTGAACTCTTTCCAGCCAGTCAGTATTAGGGTTTTAAACCCTAAACTGAACTTTCCCTTTAGTCAGCATTAGGGTTTTAAACCCTAAACTGAACTCTTTCCTTCAGTCAGCATTAGGGTTTTAAACCCTAAACTGAACTTTTCCATTCAGTCAGCATTAGGGTTTTAAACCCTAAACTGAACTCTTTCCTTTAGTCAGCATTAGGGTTTTAAACCCTAAACTGAACTTTTTCCATTCAGTCAGCATTAGGGTTTTAAACCCTAAACTGAACTCTTTCCAGCCAGTCAGTATTAGGGTTTTAAACCCTAAACTGAACTTTCCCTTTAGTCAGCATTAGGGTTTTAAACCCTAAACTGAACTCTTTCCTTCAGTCAGTATTAGGGTTTTAAACCCTAAACTGAACTTTTTCCATTCAGTCAGCATTAGGGTTTTAAACCCTAAACTGAACTCTTTCCAGCCAGTCAGTATTAGGGTTTTAAACCCTAAACTGAACTTTCCCTTTAGTCAGCATTAGGGTTTTAAACCCTAAACTGAACTCTTTCCTTCAGTCAGTATTAGGGTTTTAAACCCTAAACTGAACTTTTTCCATTCAGTCAGCATTAGGGTTTTAAACCCTAAACTGAACTCTTTCCAGCCAGTCAGCATTAGGGTTTTAAATCCTAAACTGAACTTTTCCATTCAGTCAGCATTAGGGTTTTAAACCCTAAACTGAACTCTTTCCTTGAGTCATTATTAAGGTTTTAAACCCTAAACTGAACTTTTTCCATTCAGTCAGCATTAGGGTTTTAAAACCTAAACTGAACTCTTTCCAGCCAGTCAGTATTAGGGTTTTAAACCCTAAACTGAACTTTCCCTTTAGTCAGCATTAGGGTTTTAAACCCCTAAACTGAACTCTTTCCTTCAGTCAGCATTAGGGTTTTAAACCCTAAACTAAACTTTTCCATTCAGTCAGCATTACGGTTTTAAAAGCTAAACTGAACTCTTTCCTTTAGTTTGCATTAGGGTTTTAAACCCTAAACTGAACTTTTTCCATTCAGTCAGCATTAGGGTTTTAAACCCTAAACTGAACTCTTTCCAGCCAGTCAGTATTAGGGTTTTAAACCCTAAACTGAACTTTCCCTTTAATCAGAATTAGGGTTTTAAACCCTAAACTGAACTCTTTTCTTCAGTCAGTATTAGGGTTTTAAACCCTAAACTGAACTTTTTCCATTCAGTCAGCATTAGGGTTTTAAACCCTAAACTGAACTCTTTCCAGCCAGTCAGTATTAGGGTTTTAAACCCTAAACTGAACTTTCCCTTTAGTCAGCATTAGGGTTTTAAACCCTAAACTGAACTCTTTCCTTCAGTCAGCATTAGGGTTTTAAACCCTAAACTGAACTTTTCCATTCAGTCAGCATTAGGGTTTTAAACCCTAAACTGAACTCTTTCCTTTAGTCAGCATTAGGGTTTTAAACCCTAAACTGAACTTTTTCCATTCAGTCAGCATTAGGGTTTTAAACCTTAAACTGAACTCTTTCCAGCCAGTCAGTATTAGGGTTTTAAACCCTAAACTGAACTTTCCCTTTAGTCAGCATTAGGGTTTTAAACCCTAAACTGAACTTTTTCCATTCAGTCAGCATTAGGGTTTTAAACCCTAAACTGAACTTTTCCATTCAGTCAGGATTAGGGTTTAAACCCTAAACTAAACTCTTTCCTTTAGTCAGCATTAGGGTTTTAAACCCTAAACTGAACTTTTCCATTCAGTCAGCATTAGGGTTTTAAACCCTAAACTGAACTCTTTCCAGCCAGTCAGTATTAGGGTTTTAAACCCTAAACTGAACTTTTCCTTTTGTCAGCATTAGGGTTTTAAACACTAAACTGAACTCTTTCCTTCAGTTAGTATTTGGGTTTTAAACCCTAAACTGAACTTTTTCCATTCAGTCAGCATTAGGGTTTTAAACCCTAAACTGAACCTTTTCCAGCCAGTCAGTATTAGGGTTTTAAACCCTAAACTGAACTTTCCCTTCAGTCAGCATTAGGGTTTTAAACCGTAAACTGAACTTTTCCATTCAGTCAGCATTAAGGTTTTAAACCCTAAACTGAACTCTTTCCTTTAGTCAGCATTAGGGTTTTAAACCCTAAACTGAACTCTTTTCTTCAGTCAGTATTAGGGTTTTAAACCCTAAACTGAACTTTTTTCATTCAGTCAGCATTAGGGTTTTAAACCCTAAACTGAACTCTTTCCAGCCAGTCAGTATTAGGGTTTTAAACCCTAAACTGAACTTTCCCTTTAGTCAACATTAGGGTTTTAAACCCTAAACTGAACTCTTTCCTTCAGTCATTATTAAGGTTTTAAACCCTAAACTGAACTTTTTCCATTCAGTCAGCATTAGGGTTTTAAACCCTAAACTGAACTCTTTCCTTCAGTCATTATTAAGGTTTTAAACCCTAAACTGAACTCTTTCCAGCCAGTCAGTATTAGGGTTTTAAACCCTAAACTGAACTTTCCCTTTACTCAGCATTAGGGTTTTAAACCCTAAACTGAACTTTTTCCTTAGTCAGCATTAGGGTTTTAAACCCTAAACTGAACTTTTTCCATTCAGTCAGCATTAGGGTTTTAAACCCTAAACTGAACTCTTTCTAGCCAGTTAGTATTAGGGTTTTAAACCCTAAACTGAACTTTTCCATTCAGTCACCATTAGGGTTTTAAACCCTAAACTGAACTCTTTCCTTTAGTCAGCATTAGGGTTTTAAACCCTAAACTGAACTTTTTCCATTCAGTCAGCATTAAGGTTTTAAACCCTAAACTAAACTCTTTCCAGCCAGTCAGTATTAGGGTTTTAAACCCTAAACTGAAATTTCCCTTTAGTCAGCATTAGGGTTTTAAACCCTAAACTGAACTCTTTCCTTCAGTCAGCATTAGGGTTTTAAACCCTAAACTGAACTTTTCCATTCAGTCAGGATTAGGGTTTAAACCCTAAACTGAACTCTTTCCTTTAGTCAGCATTAGGGTTTTAAACCCTAAACTGAACTTTTTCCATTCAGTCAGCATTAGGGTTTTAAACCTTAAACTGAACTCTTTTCTTTAGTCAGCATTAGGGTTTTAAATTCTAAACTGAACTTTTTCCATTCAGTCAGCATTAGGGTTTTAAACCCTAAACTGAACTCTTTCCAGCCAGTCAGTATTAGGGTTTTAAACCCTAAACTGAACTTTCCCTTTAGTCAGAATTAGGGTTTTAAACCCTAAACTGAACTCTTTCCTTCAGTCAGCATTAGAGTTTTAAACCCTAAACTGAACTTTTCCGTTCAGTCAGCATTAGGGTTTTAAACCCTAAACTGAACTCTTTCTTTTAGTCAGCATTAGGGTTTTAAACCCTAAACTGAACTTTTTCCATTCAGTCAGCATTAGGGTTTTAAACCCTAAACTGAACTCTTTCCAGCTAGTCAGTATTAGGGTTTTAAACCCTAAACTGAACTTTCCCTTTAGTCAGTATTAGGGTTTTAAACCCTAAACTGAACTCTTTCCTTCAGTCAGCATTAGGGTTTTAAACCCTAAACTGAACTTTTTCCATTCAGTCAGCATTAGGGTTTTAAACCCTAAACTGAACTCTTTCATTTAGTCAGCATTAGGGTTTTAAACCCTAAACTGAACTCTTTCCTTCAGTCAGTATTAGGGTTTTAAACCCTAAACTGAACCTTTTCCATTCAGTCAGCATTAGGGTTTTAAACCCTAAACTGAACTCTTTCCAGCCAGTCAGTATTAGGGTTTTAAACCCTAAACTGAACTTTCCCTTTAGTCAGCATTAGGGTTTTAAACCCTAAACTGAACTCTTTCCTTCAGTCAGCATTAGGGTTTTAAACCCTAAACTGAACTTTTCCATTCAGTCAGCATTAGGGTTTTAAACCCTAAACTGAACTCTTTCCTTTAGTCAGCATTAAGGTTTTAAACCCTAAACTGAACTTTTTCCATTCAGTCAGCATTAGGGTTTTAAACCCTAAACTGAACTCTTTCCAGCCAGTCAGTATTAGGGTTTTAAACCCTAAATTGAACTTTCCCTTTAGTCAGCATTAGGGTTTTAAACCCTAAACTGAACTCTTTCCTTCAGTCAGCATTAGGGTTTTAAACCCTAAACTGAACTTTTCCATTCCAGTCAGCATTAGGGTTTTAAACCCTAAACTGAACTCTTTCCTTTAGTCAGCATTAAGGTTTTAAACCCTAAACTGAACTTTTTCCATTCAGTCAGCATTAGGGTTTTAAACCCTAAACTGAACTCTTTCCAGCCAGTCAGTATTAGGGTTTTAAACCCTAAACTGAACTTTCCCTTTAGTCAGCATTAGGGTTTTAAACCCTAAACTGAACTCTTTCCTTCAGTCAGTATTAGGGTTTTAAACCCTAAACTGAACTTTTTCCATTCAGTCAGCATTAGGGTTTTAAACCCTAAACTGAACTCTTTCCAGCCAGTCAGTATTAGGGTTTTAAACCCTAAACTGAACTTTTCCTTTAGTCAGCATTAGGGTTTTAAACCCTAAGCTGAACTCTTTCCTTCAGTCAGCATTAGGGTTTTAAACCCTAAACTGAACTTTTCCATTCAGTCAGCATTAGGGTTTTAAACCCTAAACTGAACTCTTTCCTTTAGTCAGCATTAAGGTTTTAAACCCTAAACTGAACTTTTTCCATTCAGTCAGCATTAGGGTTTTAAACCCTAAACTGAACTCTTTCCAGCCAGTCAGTATTAGGGTTTTAAACCCTAAACTGAACTTTCCCTTTAGTCAGCATTAAGGTTTTAAACCCTAAACTGAACTCTTTCCTTCAGTCAACATTAGGGTTTTAAACCCTAAACTGAACTTTTTCCGTTCAGTCAGTATTAAGGTTTTAAACCCTAAACTGAACTCTTTCCGGCCAGTCAGTATTAGGGTTTTAAACCCTAAACTGAACTTTCCCTTTAGTCAGCATTAGGGTTGTAAACCCTAAACTGAACTCTTTCCTTCAGTCAACATAAGGGTTTTAAACCCTAAACTAAACTTTTCCATTCAGTCAGCATTAGGGTTTTAAATCTAAACTGAACTCTTTCCTTTAGTCAGCATTAGGGTTTTAAACCCTAAACTGAACTCTTTCCTTCAGTCAGTATTAGGGTTTTAAACCCTAAACTGAACTTTTTCCATTTAGTCAGCATTAGGGTTTTAAACCCTAAACTGAACTTTTCCATTCAGTCAGCATTAGGGTTTTAAACCCTAAACTGAACTCTTTCCTTTAGTCAGCATTAGGGTTTTACACCCTAAACTGAACTCTTTCCTTTAGTCAACATTAGGGTTTTAAACCCTAAACTGAACTTTTTCCATTCAGTCAGCATTAGGGTTTTAAACCCTAAACTGAACTCTTTCCAGCCAGTCAGTATTAGGGTTTTAAACCCTAAACTGAACTTTTCCTTTTGTCAGCATTAGGGTTTTAAACCCTAAACTGAACTCTTTCCTTCAGTTAGTATTAGGGTTTTAAACCCTAAACTGAACTTTTTCCATTCAGTCAGCATTAGGGTTTTAAACCCTAAACTGAACTCTTTCCAGCCAGTCAGTATTAGGGTTTTAAACCCTAAACTGAACTTTCCCTTTAGTCAGCATTAGGGTTTTAAACCCTAAACTGAACTCTTTCCTTCAGTCAGCATTAGGGTTTTAAACCCTAAACTGAACTTTTCCATTCAGTCAGCATTAGGGTTTTAAACCCTAAACTGAACTCTTTCCTTTAGTCAGCATTAGGGTTTTAAACCCTAAACTGAACTTTTTCCATTCAGTCAGCATTAGGGTTTTAAACCCTAAACTGAACTCTTTCCAGCCAGTCAGTATTAGGGTTTTAAACCCTAAACTAAACTTTTCCTTTAGTCAGCATTAGGGTTTTAAACCCTAAACTGAACTCTTTCCTTTAGTCAGCATTAGGGTTTTAAACCCTAAACTGAACTTTTTCCATTCAGTCAGCATTAGGGTTTTAAACCCTAAACTGAACTCTTTCCTTCAGTCATTATTAAGGTTTTAAACCCTAAACTGAACTTTTTCCATTCAGTCAGCATTAGGGTTTTGAACCCTAAACTTAACTCTTTCCAGCCAGTCAGTATTAGGGTTTTAAACCCTAAACTGAACTTTTCCTTTAGTCAGCATTAGGGTTTTAAACCCTAAACTGAACTCTTTCCTTTAGTCAGCATTAGGGTTTTAAATCCTAAACTGAACTTTTCCATTCAGTCAGCATTAGGGTTTTAAACCCTAAACTGAACTCTTTCCTTGAGTCATTATTAAGGTTTTAAACCCTAAACTGAACTTTTTCCATTCAGTCAGCATTAGGGTTTTAAAACCTAAACTGAACTCTTTCCAGCCAGTCAGTATTAGGGTTTTAAACCCTAAACTGAACTTTTCCTTTAGTCAGTATTAGGGTTTTAAACCTTAAACTGAACTCTTTCCTTCAGTCAGCATTAGGGTTTTAAACCCTAAACTAAACTTTTCCATTCAGTCAGCATTACGGTTTTAAAAGCTAAACTGAACTCTTTCCTTTAGTTTGCATTAGGGTTTTAAACCCTAAACTGAACTTTTTACATTCAGTCAGCATTAGGGTTTTAAACCCTAAACTGAACTCTTTCCAGCCAGTCAGTATTAGGGTTTTAAACCCTAAACTGAACTTTCCCTTTAGTCAGAATTAGGGTTTTAAACCCTAAACTGAACTATTTCCTTTAGTCAGCATTAGGGTTTTAAACCCTAAACTGAACTTTTTCCATTCAGTCAGCATTAGGGTTTTAAATCCTAAACTGAACTCTTTCCAGCCAGTCAGTATTAGGGTTTTAAACCCAAAACTGAACTTTCCCTTTAGTCAGCATTAGGGTTTTAAACCCTAAACTTGAACTCTTTCCTTCAGTCAGCATTAGGGTTTTAAACCCTAAACTGAACTTTTCCATTCAGTCAGCATTAGGGTTTTAAACCCTAAACTGAACTCTTTCCTTTAGTCAGCATTAGGGTTTTAAACCCTAAACTGAACTTTTTCCATTCAGTCAGCATTAGGGTTTTAAACCTTAAACTGAACTCTTTCCAGCCAGTCAGTATTAGGGTTTTAAACCCTAAACTGAACTTTCCCTTTAGTCAGCATTAGGGTTTTAAACCCTAAACTGAACTTTTTCCATTCAGTCAGCATTAGGGTTTTAAACCCTAAACTGAACTTTTCCATTCAGTCAGCATTAGGGTTTTAAACCCTAAACTAAACTCTTTCCTTTAGTCAGCATTAGGGTTTTAAACCCTAAACTGAACTTTTCCATTCAGTCAGCATTAGGGTTTTAAACCCTAAACTGAACTCTTTCCAGCCAGTCAGTATTAGGGTTTTAAACCCTAAACTGAACTTTTCCTTTAGTCAGCATTAGGGTTTTAAACCCTAAACTGAACTCTTTCCTTCAGTTAGTATTAGGGTTTTAAACCCTAAACTGAACTTTTTCCATTCAGTCAGCATTAGGGTTTTAAACCCTAAACTGAACTCTTTCCAGCCAGTCAGTATTAGGGTTTTAAACCCTAAACTGAACTTTCCCTTCAGTCAGCATTAGGGTTTTAAACCGTAAACTGAACTTTTCCATTCAGTCAGCATTAAGGTTTTAAACCTTAACTGAACTTTCCGTTTAATCAGCATTAGGGTTTTAAACCCTAAACTGAACTCTTTTCTTCAGTCAGTATTAGGGTTTTAAACCCTAAACTGAACTTTTTCCATTCAGTCAGCATTAGGGTTTTAAACCCTAAACTGAACTCTTTCCAGCCAGTCAGTATTAGGGTTTTAAACCCTAAACTGAACTTTCCCTTTAGTCAACATTAGGGTTTTAAACCCTAAACTGAACTCTTTCCTTCAGTCAGCATTAGGGTTTTAAACCCTAAACTGAACTCTTTCCTTTAGTCAGCATTAGGGTTTTAAACCCTAAACTGAACTTTTTCCATTCAGTCAGCATTAGGGTTTTAAACCCTAAACTGAACTCTTTCCAGCCAGTCAGTATTAGGGTTTTAAACCCTAAACTGAACTTTCCCTTTAGTCAGCATTAGGGTTTTAAACCCTAAACTGAACTCTTTCCTTTAGTCAGCATTAGGGTTTTAAACCCTAAACTGAACTTTTTCCATTCAGTCAGCATTAGGGTTTTAAACCCTAAACTGAACTCTTTCCAGCCAGTCAGTATTAGGGTTTTAAACCCTAAACTGAACTTTTCCATTCAGTCAGCATTAGGGTTTTAAACCCTAAACTGAACTCTTTCCTTTAGTCAGCATTAGGGTTTTAAACCCTAAACTGAACTTTTTCCATTCAGTCAGCATTAAGGTTTTAAACCCTAAACTAAACTCTTTCCAGCCAGTCAGTATTAGGGTTTTAAACCCTAAACTGAACATTTCCCTTTAGTCAGCATTAGGGTTTTAAACCCTAAACTGAACTCTTTCCTTTAGTCAGCATTAGGGTTTTAAACCCTAAACTGAACTTTTCCTTTAGTCAGCATTAGGGTTTTAAACCCTAAACTGAACTCTTTCCTTTAGTCAGCATTAGGGTTTTAAACCCTAAACTGAACTTTTTCCATTCAGTCAGCATTAGGGTTTTAAACCCTAAACTGAACTCTTTTCTTTAGTCAGCATTAGGGTTTTAAACTCTAAACTGAACTTTTTCCATTCAGTCAGCATTAGGGTTTTAAACCCTAAACTGAACTCTTTCCAGCCAGTCAGTATTAGGGTTTTAAACCCTAAACTGAACTTTTCCTTTAGTCAGAATTAGGGTTTTAAACCCTAAACTGAACTCTTTCCTTCAGTCAGCATTAGAGTTTTAAACCCTAAACTGAACTTTTCCGTTCAGTCAGCATTAGGGTTTTAAACCCTAAACTGAACTCTTTCTTTTAGTCAGCATTAGGGTTTTAAACCCTAAACTGAACTTTTTCCATTCAGTCAGCATTAGGGTTTTAAACCCTAAACTGAACTCTTTCCAGCTAGTCAGTATTAGGGTTTTAAACCCTAAACTGAACTTTTCCTTTAGTCAGCATTAGGGTTTTAAACCCTAAACTGAACTCTTTCCTTTAGTCAGCATTAGGGTTTTAAACCCTAAACTGAACTTTTCCATTCAGTCAGCATTAGGGTTTTAAACCCTAAACTGAACTCTTTCATTTAGTCAGCATTAGGGTTTTAAACCCTAAACTGAACTCTTTCCTTCAGTCAGTATTAGGGTTTTAAACCCTAAACTGAACCTTTTCCATTCAGTCAGCATTAGGGTTTTAAACCCTAAACTGAACTCTTTCCATCCAGTCAGTATTAGGGTTTTAAACCCTAAACTGAACTTTTCCTTTAGTCAGCATTAGGGTTTTAAACCCTAAACTGAACTCTTTCCTTCAGTCAGCATTAGGGTTTTAAACCCTAAACTGAACTTTTCCATTCAGTTAGCATTAGGGTTTTAAACCCTAAACTGAACTCTTTCCTTTAGTCAGCATTAGGGTTTTAAACCCTAAACTGAACTTTTTCCATTCAGTCAGCATTAGGGTTTTAAACCCTAAACTGAACTCTTTCCAGCCAGTCAGTATTAGGGTTTTAAACCCTAAATTGAACTTTCCCTTTAGTCAGCATTAGGGTTTTAAACCCTAAACTGAACTCTTTCCTTCAGTCAGCATTAGGGTTTTAAACCCTAAACTGAACTTTTCCATTCCAGTCAGCATTAGGGTTTTAAACCCTAAACTGAACTCTTTCCTTTAGTCAGCATTAGGGTTTTAAACCCTAAACTGAACTTTTTCCATTCAGTCAGCATTAGGGTTTTAAACCCTAAACTGAACTCTTTCCAGCCAGTCAGTATTAGGGTTTTAAACCCTAAACTGAACTTTCCCTTTAGTCAGCATTAGGGTTTTAAACCCTAAACTGAACTCTTTCCTTCAGTCAGTATTAGGGTTTTAAACCCTAAACTGAACTTTTTCCATTCAGTCAGCATTAGGGTTTTAAACCCTAAACTGAACTCTTTCCAGCCAGTCAGTATTAGGGTTTTAAACCCTAAACTGAACTTTTCCTTTAGTCAGCATTAGGGTTTTAAACCCTAAACTGAACTCTTTCCTTCAGTCAGCATTAGGGTTTTAAACCCTAAACTGAACTTTTCCATTCAGTCAGCATTAGGGTTTTAAACCCTAAACTGAACTCTTTCCTTTAGTCAGCATTAGGGTTTTAAACCCTAAACTGAACTTTTTCCATTCAGTCAGCATTAGGGTTTTAAACCCTAAACTGAACTCTTTCCAGCCAGTCAGTATTAGGGTTTTAAACCCTAAACTGAACTTTCCCTTTAGTCAGCATTAGGGTTTTAAACCCTAAACTGAACTCTTTCCTTCAGTCAGTATTAGGGTTTTAAACCCTAAACTGAACTTTTTCCATTCAGTCAGCATTAGGGTTTTAAACCCTAAACTGAACTCTTTCCTTTAGTCAGCATTAGGGTTTTAAAACCCTAAACTGAACTTTTTCCCTTTAGTCAGCATTAGGGTTTTAAACCCTAAACTGAACTCTTTCCTTTAGTCAGCATTAGGGTTTTAAACCCTAAACTGAACTTTTTCCATTCAGTCAGCATTAGGGTTTTAAACCCTAAACTGAACTCTTTCCTTTAGTCAGCATTAGGGTTTTAAACCCTAAACTGAACTTTTTCCATTCAGTCAGCATTAGGGTTTTAAACCCTAAACTGAACTTTTTCCATTTAGTCAGCATTAGGGTTTTAAACCCTAAACTGAACTCTTTCCCTTTAGTCAGCATTAGGGTTTTAAACCCTAAACTGAACTCTTTCCTTTAGTCAGCATTAGGGTTTTAAACCCTAAACTGAACTTTTTCCATTCAGTCAACATTAGGGTTTTAAACCCTAAACTGAACTCTTTCCAGCCAGTCAGTATTAGGGTTTTAAACCCTAAACTGAACTTTTCCTTTAGTCAGCATTAGGGTTTTAAACCCTAAACTGAACTCTTTCCTTTAGTCAGCATTAGGGTTTTAAACCCTAAACTGAACTTTTTCCATTCAGTCCGCATTAGGGTTTTAAACCCTAAACTGAACTCTTTCCAGCCAGTCAGTATTAGGGTTTTAAACCCTAAACTGAACTTTCCCTTCAATCAACATTAGGGTTTTAAACCCTAAACTGAAATTTTCCATTCAGTCAGCATTAGGGTTTTAAACCCTAAACTGAACTCTTTCCTTTAGTCAGCATTAGGGTTTTAAACCCTAAACTGAACTTTTTCCATTTAGTCAGCATTAGGGTTTTAAACCCTAAACTGAACTCTTTCCAGCCAGTCAGTATTAGGGTTTTAAACCCTAAACTGAACTTTCCCTTTAGTCAGCATTAAGATTTTAAACCCTAAACTGAACTCTTTCCTTCAGTCAGTATTAGGGTTTTAAACCCTAAACTGAACTTTTTCCATTCAGTCAGCATTAGGGTTTTAAACCCTAAACTGAACTCTTTCCAGCCAGTCCGCATTAGGGTTTTAAACCCTAAACTGAACTTTCCCTTTAGTCAGCATTAGGGTTTTAAACCCTAAACTGAACTCTTTCCTTCAGTCAGCATTAGGGTTTTAAACCCTAAACTGAAATTTTCCATTCAGTCAGCATTAGGGTTTTAAACCCTAAACTGAACTCTTTCCTTTAGTCAGCATTAGGGTTTTAAACCCTAAACTGAACTTTTTCCATTTAGTCAGCATTAGGGTTTTAAACACTAAACTGAACTCTTTCCAGCCAGTCAGTATTAGGGTTTTAAACCCTAAACTGAACTTTCCCTTTAGTCAGCATTAAGATTTTAAACCCTAAACTGAACTCTTTCCTTCAATCAGTATTAGGGTTTTAAACCCTAAACTGAACTTTTTCCATTCTGTCAACATTAGGGTTTTAAACCCTAAACTGAACTCTTTCCAGCCAGTCAGTATTAGGGTTTTAAACCCTAAACTGAACTTTCCCTTTAGTCAGCATTAGGGTTTTAAACCCTAAACTGAACTCTTTCCTTCAGTCAGCATTAGGGTTTTAAACCCTAAACTGAACTTTTCCATTCAGTCAGCATTAGGGTTTTAAACCCTAAACTGAACTCTTTCCTTTAGTCAGCATTAGGGTTTTAAACCCTAAACTGAACTTTTTCCATTCAGTCAGCATTAGAGTTTTAAACCCTAAACTGAACTCTTTCCAGCCAGTCAGTATTAGGGTTTTAAACCCTAAACTGAACTTTCCCTTTAGTCAGCATTAGGGTTTTAAACCCTAAACTGAACTCTTTCCTTCAGTCAGCATTAGGGTTTTAAACCCTAAACTGAACTTTTCCATTCAGTCAGCATTAGGGTTTTAAACCCTAAACTGAACTCTTTCCTTCAGTCAGCATTAGGGTTTTAAACCCTAAACTGAACTTTTCCATTCAGTCAGCATTAGGGTTTTAAACCCTAAACTGAACTCTTTCCTTCAGTCAGTATTAGAGTTTTAAACCCTAAACTGAACTTTTTCCATTCAGTCAGCATTAGGGTTTTAAACCCTAGACTGAACTCTTTCCAGCCAGTCAGTATTAGGGTTTTAAACCCGAAACTGAAATTTTCCATTCAGTCAGCATTAGGGTTTTAAACCCTAAACTGAACTCTTTCCTTTAGTTAGCATTAGGGTTTTAAACCCTAAACTGAACTTTTTCAATTCAGTCAGCATTAGGGTTTTAAACCCTAAACTGAACTCTTTCCAGCCAGTCAGTATTAGGGTTTTAAACCCTAAACTGAACTTTTCCCTTTAGTTAGCATTAGGGTTTTAAACCCTAAACTGAACTCTTTCCTTCAGTCAGTATTAGGGTTTTAAACCCTAAACTGAACTTTTTCCATTCAGTCAGCATTAGGGTTTTAAACCCTAAACTGAACTCTTTCCAGCCAGTCAGTATTAGGGTTTTAAACCCTAAACTGAACTTTCCCTTTAGTCAGCATTAGGGTTTTAAACCCTAAACTGAACTCTTTCCTTCAGTCAGCATTAGGGTTTTAAACCCTAAACTGAACTTTTCCATTCAGTCAGCATTAGGGTTTTAAACCCTAAACTGAACTCTTTCCTTTAGTTAGCATTAGGGTTTTAAACCCTAAACTGAACTCTTTCCATTTAGTCAGCATTAGGGTTTTAAACCCTAAACTGAACTCTTTCCAGCCAGTCAGTATTAGGGTTTTAAACCTTAACTGAACTTTCCGTTTAATCAGCATTAGGGTTTTAAACCCTAAACTGAACTCTTTTCTTCAGTCAGTATTAGGGTTTTAAACCCTAAACTGAACTTTTTCCATTCAGTCAGCATTAGGGTTTTAAACCCTAAACTGAACTCTTTCCAACCAGTCAGTATTAGGGTTTTAAACCCTAAACTGAACTTTCCCTTTAGTCAGCATTAGGGTTTTAAACCCTAAACTGAACTTTTTCTCATTCAGTCAGTATTAGGGTTTTAAACCCTAAACTGAACTTTTTCCATTCAGTCAGCATTAGGGTTTTAAACCCTAAACTGAACTTTTTCTATACAATCAGCATTAGGGTTTTAAACCCTAAACTGAACTCTTTCCAGCCAGTCAGTATTAGGGTTTTAAACCCTAAACTGAACTATTCCCTTTAGTCAGCATTAGGGTTTTAAACCCTAAACTGAACTTTTTCATTCAGTCAGTATTAGGGTTTTAAACCCTAAACTGAACTTTCCCTTTAGTCAGCATTAGGGTTTTAAACCCTAAACTGAACTCTTTCCTTTAGTCAGTATTAGGGTTTTAAACCCTAAACTGAACTTTTTCCATTCAGTCAGCATTAGGGTTTTAAACCCTAAACTGAACTCTTTCCAGCCAGTCAGTATTAGGGTTTTAAACCCTAAACTGAACTTTTCCATTCAGTCAGCATTAGGGTTTTAAACCCTAAACTGAACTCTTTCCTTTAGTCAGCATTAGGGTTTTAAACCCTAAACTGAACTTTTTCCATTCAGTCAGCATTAGGGTTTTAAACCCTAAACTGAACTCTTTCCAGCCAGTCAGTATTAGGGTTTTAAACCCTAAACTGAACTTTTCCTTTAGTCAGCATTAGGGTTTTAAACCCTAAACTGAACTCTTTCCTTCAGTCAGTATTAAGGTTTTAAACCCTAAACTGAACTTTTTCCATTCAGTCCGCATTAGGGTTTTAAACCCTAAACTGAACTCTTTCCAGCCAGTCAGTATTAGGGTTTTAAACCCTAAACTGAACTTTCCCTTCAATCAACATTAGGGTTTTAAACCCTAAACTGAAATTTTCCATTCAGTCAGCATTAGGGTTTTAAACCCTAAACTAAACTCTTTCCTTTAGTCAGCATTAGGGTTTTAAACCCTAAACTGAACTTTTTCCATTCAGTCAGCATTAGAGTTTTAAACCCTAAACTGAACTCTTTCCAGCCAGTCAGTATTAGGGTTTTAAACCCTAAATTGAACTTTCCCTTTAGTCAGCATTAGGGTTTTAAACCCTAAACTGAACTCTTTCCTTCAGTCAGCATTAGGGTTTTAAACCCTAAACTGAACTTTTTCCATTCAGTCAGCATTAGGGTTTTAAACCCTAAACTGAACTTTTCCATTCAGTCAGCATTAGTGTTTTAAACCCTAAACTGAACTTTTCCATTCAGTCAGCATTAGGGTTTTAAACCCGAAACTGAACTCTTTCCTTCAGTCAGTATTAGGGTTTTAAACCCTAAACTGAACTTTTTCCATTCAGTCAGCATTAGGGTTTTAAACCCTAGACTGAACTCTTTCCAGCCAGTCAGTATTAGGGTTTTAAACCCGAAACTGAAATTTTCCATTCAGTCAGCATTAGGGTTTTAAACCCTAAACTGAACTCTTTCCTTTAGTTAGCATTAGGGTTTTAAACCCTAAACTGAACTTTTTCTAGTCAGTCAGTATTAGGGTTTTAAACCCTAAACTGAACTTTCCCTTTAGTTAGCATTAGGGTTTTAAACCCTAAACTGAACTCTTTCTTTCAGTCCGTATTAAGGTTTTAAACCCTAAACTGAACTTTTTCATTCAGTCAGCATTAGGGTTTTAAACCCTAAACTGAACTCTTTCCAGCCAGTCAGTATTAGGGTTTTAAATCCTAAACTGAACTTTTCCTTTAGTCAGCATTAGGGTTTTAAACCCTAAACTGAACTCTTTCCTTCAGTCAGCATTAGGGTTTTAAACCCTAAACTGAACTTTTCCATTCAGTCAGCATTAGGGTTTTAAACCCTAAACTGAACTCTTTCCTTTAGTTAGCATTAGGGTTTTAAACCCTAAACTGAACTCTTTCCATTTAGTCAGCATTATGGTTTTAAACCCTAAACTGAACTCTTTCCAGCCAGTCAGTATTAGGGTTTTAAACCCTAAACTGAACTTTCCGTTTAATCAGCATTAGGGTTTTAAACCCTAAACTGAACTCTTTTCTTCAGTCAGTATTAGGGTTTTAAACCCTAAACTGAACTTTTTCCATTCAGTCAGCATTAGGGTTTTAAACCCTAAACTGAACTCTTTCCAACCAGTTAGTATTAGGGTTTTAAACCCTAAACTGAACTTTTCCTTTAGTCAGCATTAGGGTTTTAAACCCTAAACTGAACTTTTTCCATTCAGTCAGTATTAGGGTTTTAAACCCTAAACTGAACTTTTTCCATTCAGTCAGCATTAGGGTTTTAAACCCTAAACTGAACTTTTTCTATTCAGTCAGCATTAGGGTTTTAAACCCTAAACTGAACTCTTTCCAGCCAGTCAGTATTAGGGTTTTAAACCCTAAACTGAACATTCCCTTTAGTCAGCATTAGGGTTTTAAACCCTAAACTGAACTCTTTCCTTCAGTCAGTATTAGGGTTTTAAACCCTAAACTGAACATTCCCTTTAGTCAGCATTAGGGGTTTTAAACCCTAAACTGAACTCTTTCCTTCAGTCAGTATTAGGGTTTTAAACCCTAAACTGAACTTTTTCCATTCAGTCAGCATTAGGGTTTTAAACCCTAAACTGAACTCTTTCCTTCAGTCAACATTAGGGTTTTAAACCCTAAACTGAACTTCTCCATTCAGTCAGCATTAGGGTTTTAAACCCTAAACTGAACTCTTTCCTTTAGTCAGCATTAGGGTTTTAAACCCTAAACTGAACTTTTTCAATTCAGTCAGCATTAGGGTTTTAAACCCTAAACTGAACTCTTTCCAGCCAGTCAGTATTAGGGTTTTAAACCCTAAACTGAACTTTCCCTTTAGTCAGCATTAGGGTTTTAAACCCTAAACTGAACTCTTTCTTTCAGTCAGTATTAATGTTTTAAACCCTAAACTGAACTTTTTCCATTCAGTCCGCATTAGGGTTTTAAACCCTAAACTGAACTCTTTCCAGCCAGTCAGTATTTGGGTTTTAAACCCTAAACTGAACTTTCCCTTCAATCAACATTAGGGTTTTAAACCCTAAACTGAAATTTTCCATTCAGTCAGCATTAGGGTTTTAAACCCTAAACTGAACTCTTTCCTTTAGTTAGCATTAGGGTTTTAAACCCTAAACTGAACTCTTTCCATTTAGTCAGCATTATAGTTTTAAACCCTAAACTGAACTCTTTCCAGCCAGTCAGTATTAGGGTTTTAAACCCTAAACTGAACTTTTCCGTTTAGTCAGCATTAGGGTTTTAAACCCTAAACTGAACTCTTTCCTTTAGTCAACATTAGGGTTTTAAACCCTAAACTGAACTTTTTCCATTCAGTCAGCATTAGAGTTTTAAACCCTAAACTGAACTCTTTCCAGCCAGTCAGTATTAGGGTTTTAAACCCTAAATTGAACTTTCCCTTTAGTCAGCATTAGGGTTTTAAACCCTAAACTGAACTCTTTCCTTCAGTCAGCATTAGGGTTTTAAACCCTAAACTGAACTTTTCCATTCAGTCAGCATTAGGGTTTTAAACCCTAAACTGAACTCTTTCCTTCAGTCAGCATTAGTGTTTTAAACCCTAAACTGAACTTTTCCATTCAGTCAGCATTAGGGTTTTAAACCCTAAACTGAACTTTTTCCTTCAGTCAGTATTAGGGTTTTAAACCCTAAACTGAACTTTTTCCATTCAGTCAGCATTAGGGTTTTAAACCCTAAACTGAACTCTTTCCATCCAGTCAGTATTAGGGTTTTAAACCCTAAACTGAACTTTTCCATTCAGTCAGCATTAGGGTTTTAAACCCTAAACTGAACTCTTTCCTTTAGTCAGCATTAGGGTTTTAAACCCTAAACTGAACTTTTTCCATTCAGTCAGCATTAGGGTTTTAAACCCTAAACTGAACTCTTTCCTTTAGTCAGCATTAGGGTTTTAAACCCTAAACTGAACTTTTTCCATTCAGTCAGCATTAGGGTTTTAAACCCTAAACTGAACTCTTTCCTTTAGTCAGCATTAGGGTTTTAAACCCTAAACTGAACTTTTTCCATTCAGTCAGCATTAGGGTTTTAAACCCTAAACTGAACTCTTTCCAGCCAGTCAGTATTAGGGTTTTAAACCCTAAACTGAACTTTCCCTTTAGTCAGCATTAGGGTTTTAAACCCTAAACTGAACTCTTTCCTTCAGTCAGCATTAGGGTTTTAAACCCTAAACTGAACTTTTCCATTCAGTCAGCATTAGGGTTTTAAACCCTAAACTGAACTCTTTCCTTTAGTTAGCATTAGGGTTTTAAACCCTAAACTGAACTCTTTCCATTTAGTCAGCATTATGGTTTTAAACCCTAAACTGAACTCTTTCCAGCCAGTCAGTATTAGGGTTTTAAACCTTTAACTGAACTTTCCGTTTAATCAGCATTAGGGTTTTAAACCCTAAACTGAACTCTTTTCTTCAGTCAGTATTAGGGTTTTAAACCCTAAACTGAACTTTTTCCATTCAGTCAGCATTAGGGTTTTAAACCCTAAACTGAACTCTTTCCAACCAGTCAGTATTAGGGTTTTAAACCCTAAACTGAACTTTTCCTTTAGTCAGCATTAGGGTTTTAAACCCTAAACTGAACTTTTTCCATTCAGTCAGTATTAGGGTTTTAAACCCTAAACTGAACTTTTTCCATTCAGTCAGCATTAGGGTTTTAAACCCTAAACTGAACTTTTTCCTTTAGTCAGCATTAGGGTTTTAAACCCTAAACTGAACTTTTTCCATTCAGTCAGTATTAGGGTTTTAAACCCTAAACTGAAATTTCCCTTTAGTCAGCATTAGGGTTTTAAACCCTAAACTGAACTCTTTCCTTCAGTCAGTATTAGGGTTTTAAACCCTAAACTGAACTTTTTCCTTTAGTCAGCATTAGGGTTTTAAACCCTAAACTGAACTTTTTCCATTCAGTCAGCATTAGGGTTTTAAACCCTAAACTGAACTCTTTCCTTCAGTCAGCATTAGGGTTTTAAACCCTAAACTGAACTTTTCCATTCAGTCAGCATTAGGGTTTTAAACCCTAAACTGAACTCTTTCCTTTAGTCAGCATTAGGGTTTTAAACCCTAAACTGAACTTTTTCCATTAAGTCAGCATTAGGGTTTTAAACCCTAAACTGAACTCTTTCCAGCCAGTCAGTATTAGGGTTTTAAACCCTAAACTGAACTTTTCCCTTTAGTCAGCATTAGGGTTTTAAACCCTAAACTGAACTTTTTCCATTCAGTCAGCATTAGGGTTTTAAACCCTAAACTGAACTTTCCATTCAGTCAGCATTAGGGTTTTAAACCCTAAACTGAACTCTTTCCTTTAGTCAGCATTAGGGTTTTAAACCCTAAACTGAACTTTTTCCATTTAGTCAGCATTAGGGTTTTAAACCCTAAACTGAACTTTCCATTCAGTCAGCATTAGGGTTTTAAACCCTAAACTGAACTCTTTCCTTTAGTCAGCATTAGGGTTTTAAACCCTAAACTGAACTTTTTCCATTTAGTCAGCATTAGGGTTTTAAACCCTAAACTGAACTCTTTCCATTCAGTCAGCATTAGGGTTTTAAACCCTAAACTGAACTCTTTCCTTTAGTCAGCATTAGGGTTTTAAACCCTAAACTGAACTCTTTCCTTTAGTCAGCATTAGGGTTTTAAACCCTAAACTGAACTTTTTCCATTCAGTCAACATTAGGGTTTTAAACCCTAAACTGAACTCTTTCCATTCAGTCAGCATTAGGGTTTTAAACCCTAAACTGAACTTTTCCTTTAGTCAGCATTAGGGTTTTAAACCCTAAACTGAACTCTTTCCTTCAGTTAGCATTAGGGTTTTAAACCCTAAACTGAACTTTTCCATTCAGTCAGCATTAGGGTTTTAAACCCTAAACTGAACTCTTTCCTTTAGTCAGCATTAGGGTTTTAAACCCTAAACTGAACTTTTTCCATTTAGTCAGCATTAGGGTTTTAAACCCTAAACTGAACTCTTTCCAGCCAGTCAGTATTAGGGTTTTAAACCCTAAACTGAACTTTCCCTTTAGTCAGCATTAAGGTTTTAAACCCTAAACTGAACTCTTTCCTTCAGTCAGTATTAGGGTTTTAAACCCTAAACTGAACTTTTTCCATTCAGTCAACATTAGGGTTTTAAACCCTAAACTGAACTCTTTCCAGCCAGTCAGTATTAGGGTTTTAAACCCTAAACTGAACTTTTCCCTTTAGTCAGCATTAGGGTTTTAAACCCTAAACTGAACTCTTTCCTTCAGTCAGCATTAGGGTTTTAAACCCTAAACTGAACTTTTCCATTCAGTCAGCATTAGGGTTTTAAACCCTAAACTGAACTCTTTCCTTTAGTCAGCATTAGGGTTTTAAACCCTAAACTGAACTTTTTCCATTCAGTCAGCATTAGAGTTTTAAACCCTAAACTGAACTCTTTCCAGCCAGTCAGTATTAGGGTTTTAAACCCTAAACTGAACTTTTCCTTTAGTCAGCATTAGGGTTTTAAACCCTAAACTGAACTCTTTCCTTCAGTCAGCATTAGGGTTTTAAACCCTAAACTGAACTTTTCCATTCAGTCAGCATTAGGGTTTTAAACCCTAAACTGAACTTTTTCCTTCAGTCAGCATTAGGGTTTTAAACCCTAAACTGAACTTTTCCATTCAGTCAGCATTAGGGTTTTAAACCCTAAACTGAACTTTTTCCTTCAGTCAGTATTAGGGTTTTAAACCCTAAACTGAACTTTTTCCATTCAGTCAGCATTAGGGTTTTAAACCCTAAACTGAACTCTTTCCAGCCAGTCAGCATTAGGGTTTTAAACCCTAAACTGAACATTTTCCATTCAGTCAGCATTAGGGTTTTAAACCCTAAACTGAACTCTTTCCTTTAGTCAGCATTAGGGTTTTAAACCCTAAACTGAACTTTTTCAATTCAGTCAGCATTAGGGTTTTAAACCCTAAACTGAACTCTTTCCAGCCAGTCAGTATTAGGGTTTTAAACCCTAAACTGAACTTTTCCTTCAGTCAGCATTAGGGTTTTAAACCCTAAACTGAACTCTTTCCTTTAGTCAGCATTAAGGTTTTAAACCCTAAACTGAACTTTTTCCATTCAGTCAGCATTAGGGTTTTAAACCCTAAACTGAACTCTTTCCAGCCAGTCAGTATTAGGGTTTTAAACCCTAAACTGAACTTTCCCTTTAGTCAGCATTAGGGTTTTAAACCCTAAACTGAACTCTTTCCTTCAGTCAGTATTAGGGTTTTAAACCCTAAACTGAACTTTTTCCATTCAGTCAGCATTAGGGTTTTAAACCCTAAACTGAACTCTTTCCAGCCAGTCAGTATTAGGGTTTTAAACCCTAAACTGAACTTTCCCTTTAGTCAGCATTAGGGTTTTAAACCCTAAACTGAACTCTTTCCTTCAGTCAGTATTAGGGTTTTAAACCCTAAACTGAACTTTTTCCATTCAGTCAGCATTAGGGTTTTAAACCCTAAACTGAACTCTTTCCAGCCAGTCAGTATTAGGGTTTTAAACCCTAAACTGAACTTTCCCTTTAGTCAGCATTAGGGTTTTAAACCCTAAACTGAACTCTTTCCTTCAGTCAGTATTAGGGTTTTAAACCCTAAACTGAACTTTTTCCATTCAGTCAGCATTAGGGTTTTAAACCCTAAACTGAACTCTTTCCAGCCAGTCAGTATTAGGGTTTTAAACCCTAAACTGAACTTTCCCTTTAGTCAGCATTAGGGTTTTAAACCCTAAACTGAACTTTTTCCATTCAGTCAGCATTAGGGTTTTAAACCCTAAACTGAACTCTTTCCAGTCAGTCAGTATTAGGGTTTTAAACCCTAAACTGAACTTTTCCTTTAGTCAGCATTAGGGTTTTAAACCCTAAACTGAACTCTTTCCTTCAGTCAGTATTAGGGTTTTAAACCCTAAACTGAACTTTTCCCTTTAGTCAGCATTAGGGTTTTAAACCCTAAACTGAACTTTTTCCATTTAGTCAGCATTAGGGTTTTAAACCCTAAACTGAACTCTTTCCTTTAGTCAGTATTAGGGTTTTAAACCCTAAACTGAACTTTTCCCTTTAGTCAGCATTAGGGTTTTAAACCCTAAACTGAACTCTTTCCTTCAGTCAGTATTAGGGTTTTAAACCCTAAACTGAACTTTTTCCATTCAGTCAACATTAGGGTTTTAAACCCTAAACTGAACTCTTTCCAGTCAGTCAGTATTAGGGTTTTAAACCCTAAACTGAACTTTTCCCTTTAGTCAGCATTAGGGTTTTAAACCCTAAACTGAACTCTTTCCTTCAGTCAGCATTAGGGTTTTAAACCCTAAACTGAACTTTTCCATTCAGTCAGCATTAGGGTTTTAAACCCTAAACTGAACTCTTTCCTTTAGTCAGCATTAGGGTTTTAAACCCTAAACTGAACTTTTTCCATTCAGTCAGCATTAGGGTTTTAAACCCTAAACTGAACTCTTTCCAGCCAGTCAGTATTAGGGTTTTAAACCCTAAACTGAACTTTCCCTTTAGTCAGCATTAGGGTTTTAAACCCTAAACTGAACTCTTTCCTTCAGTCAGCATTAGGGTTTTAAACCCTAAACTGAACTTTTCCATTCAGTCAGCATTAGGGTTTTAAACCCTAAACTGAACTATTTCCTTCAGTCAGCATTAGGGTTTTAAACCCTAAACTGAACTTTTCCATTCAGTCAGCATTAGGGTTTTAAACCCTAAACTGAACTCTTTCCTTCAGTCAGTATTAGGGTTTTAAACCCTAAACTGAACTTTTTCCATTCAGTCAGCATTAGGGTTTTAAACCCTAAACTGAACTCTTTCCATTCAGTCAGTATTAGGGTTTTAAACCCTAAACTGAACTTTTTCCATTCAGTCAGCATTAGGGTTTTAAACCCTAAACTGAACTCTTTCCTTTAGTTAGCATTAGGGTTTTAAACCCTAAACTGAACTTTTTCCATTCAGTCAGCATTAGGGTTTTAAACCCTAAACTGAACTCTTTCCAGCCAGTCAGTATTAGGGTTTTAAACCCTAAACTGAACTTTCCCTTTAGTCAGCATTAGGGTTTTAAACCCTAAACTGAACTCTTTCCTTTCAGTCAGTATTAGGGTTTTAAACCCTAAACTGAACTTTTTCATTCAGTCAGCATTAGGGTTTTAAACCCTAAACTGAACTCTTTCCATCCAGTCAGTATTAGGGTTTTAAACCCTAAACTGAACTTTTCCTTTAGTCAGCATTAGGGTTTTAAACCCTAAACTGAACTCTTTCCTTCAGTCAGCATTAGGGTTTTAAACCCTAAACTGAACTTTTCCATTCAGTCAGCATTAGGGTTTTAAACCCTAAACTGAACTCTTTCCTTTAGTCAGCATTAGGGTTTTAAACCCTAAACTGAACTCTTTCCATTTAGTCAGCATTAGGGTTTTAAACCCTAAACTGAACTCTTTCCTTTAGTCAGCATTAGGGTTTTAAACCTTAACTGAACTTTCCGTTTAATCAGCATTAGGGTTTTAAACCCTAAACTGAACTCTTTCCTTCAGTCAGTATTAGGGTTTTAAACCCTAAACTGAACTTTTTCCATTCAGTCAGCATTAGGGTTTTAAACCCTAAACTGAACTCTTTCCATCCAGTCAGTATTAGGGTTTTAAACCCTAAACTGAACTTTTCCTTTAGTCAGCATTAGGGTTTTAAACCCTAAACTGAACTTTTTCCATTCAGTCAGTATTAGGGTTTTAAACCCTAAACTGAACTTTTTCCATTCAGTCAGCATTAGGGTTTTAAACCCTAAACTGAACTTTTTCCATTCAGTCAGCATTAGGGTTTTAAACCCTAAACTGAACTCTTTCCATTCAGTCAGTATTAGGGTTTTAAACCCTAAACTGAACTTTTCCCTTTAGTCAGCATTAGGGTTTTAAACCCTAAACTGAACTCTTTCCTTCAGTCAGCATTAGGGTTTTAAACCCTAAACTGAACTTTTTCCCTTTAGTCAGCATTAGGGTTTTAAACCCTAAACTGAACTCTTTCCTTTAGTCAGCATTAGGGTTTTAAACCCTAAACTGAACTTTTTCCATTCAGTCAGCATTAGGGTTTTAAACCCTAAACTGAACTCTTTCCTTTAGTCAGCATTAGGGTTTTAAACCCTAAACTGAACTTTTTCCATTCAGTCAGCATTAGGGTTTTAAACCCTAAACTGAACTCTTTCCTTTAGTCAGCATTAGGGTTTTAAACCCTAAACTGAACTTTTTCCATTCAGTCAGCATTAGGGTTTTAAACCCTAAACTGAACTCTTTCCAGCCAGTCAGTATTAGGGTTTTAAACCCTAAACTGAACTTTCCCTTTAGTCAGCATTAGGGTTTTAAACCCTAAACTGAACTCTTTCCTTCAGTCAGCATTAGGGTTTTAAACCCTAAACTGAACTTTTCCATTCAGTCAGCATTAGGGTTTTAAACCCTAAACTGAACTCTTTCCTTTAGTCAGCATTAGGGTTTTAAACCCTAAACTGAACTCTTTCCTTTAGTCAGCATTAGGGTTTTAAACCCTAAACTGAACTTTTTCCATTCAGTCAGCATTAGGGTTTTAAACCCTAAACTGAACTTTTCCATTCAGTTAGCATTAGGGTTTTAAACCCTAAACTGAACTTTTCCTTTAGTCAGCATTAGGGTTTTAAACCCTAAACTGAACTCTTTCCTTCAGTCAGCATTAGGGTTTTAAACCCTAAACTGAACTTTTTCCATTCAGTCAGCATTAGGGTTTTAAACCCTAAACTGAACTCTTTCCTTTAGTCAGCATTAGGGTTTTAAACCCTAAACTGAACTCTTTCCTTTCAGTCAGTATTAGGGTTTTAAACCCTAAACTGAACTTTTTCCATTCAGTCAGCATTAGGGTTTTAAACCCTAAACTGAACTTTTCCATTCAGTCAGCATTAGGGTTTTAAACCCTAAACTGAACTCTTTCCTTTAGTCAGCATTAGGGTTTTAAACCCTAAACTGAACTTTTTCCATTCAGTCAGCATTAGGGTTTTAAACCCTAAACTGAACTCTTTCCAGCCAGTCAGTATTAGGGTTTTAAACCCTAAACTGAACTTTCCATTCAGTCAGCATTAGGGTTTTAAACCCTAAACTGAACTCTTTCCTTTAGTCAGCATTAGGGTTTTAAACCCTAAACTGAACTTTTTCCATTTAGTCAGCATTAGGGTTTTAAACCCTAAACTGAACTCTTTCCATTCAGTCAGCATTAGGGTTTTAAACCCTAAATTGAACTTTCCCTTTAGTCAGCATTAGGGTTTTAAACCCTAAACTGAACTCTTTCCTTCAGTCAGCATTAGGGTTTTAAACCCTAAACTGAACTTTTTCCATTCAGTCAGCATTAGAGTTTTAAACCCTAAACTGAACTCTTTCCAGCCAGTCAGTATTAGGGTTTTAAACCCTAAACTGAACTTTTCCTTTAGTCAGCATTAGGGTTTTAAACCCTAAACTGAACTCTTTCCTTCAGTCAGCATTAGGGTTTTAAACCCTAAACTGAACTTTTCCATTCAGTCAGCATTAGGGTTTTAAACCCTAAACTGAACTCTTTCCTTTAGTCAGCATTAGGGTTTTAAACCCTAAACTGAACTTTTTCCATTCAGTCAGCATTAGGGTTTTAAACCCTAAACTGAACTCTTTCCAGCCAGTCAGTATTAGGGTTTTAAACCCTAAACTGAACTTTCCCCTTTAGTCAGCATTAGGGTTTTAAACCCTAAACTGAACTTTTTCCTTCAGTCAGCATTAGGGTTTTAAACCCTAAACTGAACTTTTCCATTCAGTCAGCATTAGGGTTTTAAACCCTAAACTGAACTCTTTCCTTCAGTCAGCATTAGGGTTTTAAACCCTAAACTGAACTTTTCCATTCAGTCAGCATTAGGGTTTTAAACCCTAAACTGAACTCTTTCCTTCAGTCAGTATTAGGGTTTTAAACCCTAAACTGAACTTTTTCCATTCAGTCAGCATTAGGGTTTTAAACCCTAAACTGAACTTTTTCCATTCAGTCAGTATTAGGGTTTTAAACCCTAAACTGAACTTTTCCATTCAGTCAGCATTAGGGTTTTAAACCCTAAACTGAACTCTTTCCTTTAGTCAGCATTAGAGTTTTAAACCCTAAACTGAACTTTTTCCATTCAGTCAGCATTAGGGTTTTAAACCCTAAACTGAACTCTTTCCATTCAGTCAGCATTAGGGTTTTAAACCCTAAACTGAACTTTTCCTTTAGTCAGCATTAGGGTTTTAAACCCTAAACTGAACTCTTTCCTTTCAGTCAGCATTAGGGTTTTAAACCCTAAACTGAACTTTTTCCATTCAGTCAGCATTAGGGTTTTAAACCCTAAACTGAACTCTTTCCATTCAGTCAGTATTAGGGTTTTAAACCCTAAACTGAACTTTTCCCTTTAGTCAGCATTAAGGTTTTAAACCCTAAACTGAACTCTTTCCTTCAGTCAGCATTAGGGTTTTTAAACCCTAAACTGAACTTTTCCATTCAGTCAGTATTAGGGTTTTAAACCCTAAACTGAACTCTTTCCTTTAGTTAGCATTAGGGTTTTAAACCCTAAACTGAACTTTTTCCATTCAGTCAGCATTAGGGTTTTAAACCCTAAACTGAACTCTTTCCAGCCAGTCAGTATTAGGGTTTTAAACCCTAAACTGAACTTTTTCCTTTAATCAGCATTAGGGTTTTAAACCCTAAACTGAACTCTTTCCTTCAGTCAGCATTAGGGTTTTAAACCCTAAACTGAACTTTTTCCATTCAGTCAGCATTAGGGTTTTAAACCCTAAACTGAACTCTTTCCATTCAGTCAGTATTAGGGTTTTAAACCCTAAACTGAACTTTCCCTTTAGTCAGCATTAGGGTTTTAAACCCTAAACTGAACTTTTTCCCATTCAGTCAGTATTAGGGTTTTAAACCCTAAACTGAACTTTTTCCATTCAGTCAGCATTAGGGTTTTAAACCCTAAACTGAACTTTTTCCATTCAGTCAGCATTAGGGTTTTAAACCCTAAACTGAACTCTTTCCATTCAGTCAGCATTAGGGTTTTAAACCCTAAACTGAACTTTTCCTTTAGTCAGCATTAGGGTTTTAAACCCTAAACTGAACTTTTTCCTTCAGTCAGCATTAGGGTTTTAAACCCTAAACTGAACTTTTCCCTTTAGTCAGCATTAGGGTTTTAAACCCTAAACTGAACTCTTTCCTTCAGTCAGCATTAGGGTTTTAAACCCTAAACTGAACTTTTTCCATTCAGTCAGCATTAGGGTTTTAAACCCTAAACTGAACTCTTTCCTTCAGTCAACATTAGGGTTTTAAACCCTAAACTGAACTTTTCCATTCAGTCAGCATTAGGGTTTTAAACCCTAAACTGAACTCTTTCCTTTAGTCAGCATTAGGGTTTTAAACCCTAAACTGAACTTTTTCCATTCAGTCAGCATTAGGGTTTTAAACCCTAAACTGAACTTTTCCATTCAGTCAGCATTAGGGTTTTAAACCCTAAACTGAACTCTTTCCTTTAGTCAGCATTAGGGTTTTAAACCCTAAACTGAACTCTTTCCTTCAGTCAGCATTAGGGTTTTAAACCCTAAACTGAACTTTTCCATTCAGTCAGCATTAGGGTTTTAAACCCTAAACTGAACTCTTTCCTTCAGTCAGCATTAGGGTTTTAAACCCTAAACTGAACTCTTTCCTTCAGTCAGTATTAGGGTTTTAAACCCTAAACTGAACTTTTTCCATTCAGTCAGCATTAGGGTTTTAAACCCTAAACTGAACTTTTCCATTCAGTCAGCATTAGGGTTTTAAACCCTAAACTGAACTTTTCCTTTAGTCAGCATTAGGGTTTTAAACCCTAAACTGAACTCTTTCCTTTAGTCAGCATTAGGGTTTTAAACCCTAAACTGAACTTTTCCATTCAGTCAGCATTAGGGTTTTAAACCCTAAACTGAACTCTTTCCTTTAGTCAGCATTAGGGTTTTAAACCCTAAACTGAACTCTTTCCTTCAGTCAGCATTAGGGTTTTAAACCCTAAACTGAACTTTTTCCATTCAGTCAGCATTAGGGTTTTAAACCCTAAACTGAACTTTTCCATTCAGTCAGCATTAGGGTTTTAAACCCTAAACTGAACTTTTCCCTTTAGTCAGCATTAGGGTTTTAAACCCTAAACTGAACTTTTTCCTTCAGTCAGCATTAGGGTTTTAAACCCTAAACTGAACTTTTCCATTCAGTCAGCATTAGGGTTTTAAACCCTAAACTGAACTCTTTCCTTTAGTCAGCATTAGGGTTTTAAACCCTAAACTGAACTCTTTCCTTCAGTCAGCATTAGGGTTTTAAACCCTAAACTGAACTTTTTCCATTCAGTCAGCATTAGGGTTTTAAACCCTAAACTGAACTTTTCCATTCAGTCAGCATTAGGGTTTTAAACCCTAAACTGAACTCTTTCCTTTAGTCAGCATTAGGGTTTTAAACCCTAAACTGAACTCTTTCCATTCAGTCAGTATTAGGGTTTTAAACCCTAAACTGAACTTTTCCATTTAGTCAGCATTAGGGTTTTAAACCCTAAACTGAACTCTTTTCTTTAGTCAGTATTAGGGTTTTAAACCCTAAACTGAACTTTTTCCATTCAGTCAGCATTAGGGTTTTAAACCCTAAACTGAACTCTTTCCAGCCAGTCAGTATTAGGGTTTTAAACCCTAAACTGAACTTTCCCTTTAGTCAGCATTAGGGTTTTAAACCCTAAACTGAACTTTTTCCCATTCAGTCAGTATTAGGGTTTTAAACCCTAAACTGAACTTTTTCCATTCAGTCAGCATTAGGGTTTTAAACCCTAAACTGAACTTTTTCCATTCAGTCAGCATTAGGGTTTTAAACCCTAAACTGAACTCTTTCCATTCAGTCAGCATTAGGGTTTTAAACCCTAAACTGAACTTTTCCTTTAGTCAGCATTAGGGTTTTAAACCCTAAACTGAACTCTTTCCTTCAGTCAGCATTAGGGTTTTAAACCCTAAACTGAACTTTTCCCTTTAGTCAGCATTAGGGTTTTAAACCCTAAACTGAACTCTTTCCTTTAGTCAGCATTAGGGTTTTAAACCCTAAACTGAACTTTTTCCATTCAGTCAGCATTAGGGTTTTAAACCCTAAACTGAACTCTTTCCTTCAGTCAGCATTAGGGTTTTAAACCCTAAACTGAACTTTTCCATTCAGTCAGCATTAGGGTTTTAAACCCTAAACTGAACTCTTTCCTTTAGTCAGCATTAGGGTTTTAAACCCTAAACTGAACTTTTTCCATTTAGTCAGCATTAGGGTTTTAAACCCTAAACTGAACTTTTCCATTCAGTCAGCATTAGGGTTTTAAACCCTAAACTGAACTCTTTCCTTTAGTCAGCATTAGGGTTTTAAACCCTAAACTGAACTTTTTCCATTCAGTCAGCATTAGGGTTTTAAACCCTAAACTGAACTTTTTCCATTCAGTCAGCATTAGGGTTTTAAACCCTAAACTGAACTTTTTCCATTCAGTCAGCATTAGGGTTTTAAACCCTAAACTGAACTCTTTCCATTCAGTCAGTATTAGGGTTTTAAACCCTAAACTGAACTTTTCCCTTTAGTCAGCATTAGGGTTTTAAACCCTAAACTGAACTCTTTCCTTCAGTCAGTATTAGGGTTTTAAACCCTAAACTGAACTTTTCCTTTAGTCAGCATTAGGGTTTTAAACCCTAAACTGAACTCTTTCCTTTAGTCAGTATTAGGGTTTTAAACCCTAAACTGAACTTTTTCCATTCAGTCAGCATTAGGGTTTTAAACCCTAAACTGAACTCTTTCCTTCAGTCAGCATTAGGGTTTTAAACCCTAAACTGAACTTTTCCATTCAGTCAGCATTAGGGTTTTAAACCCTAAACTGAACTCTTTCCTTTAGTCAGCATTAGGGTTTTAAACCCTAAACTGAACTTTTTCCATTCAGTCAGCATTAGGGTTTTAAACCCTAAACTGAACTCTTTCCAGCCAGTCAGTATTAGGGTTTTAAACCCTAAACTGAACTTTCCCTTTAGTCAGCATTAGGGTTTTAAACCCTAAACTGAACTCTTTCCTTCAGTCAGCATTAGGGTTTTAAACCCTAAACTGAACTTTTTCCATTCAGTCAGCATTAGGGTTTTAAACCCTAAACTGAACTCTTTCCATTCAGTCAGCATTAGGGTTTTAAACCCTAAACTGAACTTTTCCTTCAGTCAGCATTAGGGTTTTAAACCCTAAACTGAACTTTTCCATTCAGTCAGCATTAGGGTTTTAAACCCTAAACTGAACTCTTTCCTTTAGTCAGCATTAGGGTTTTAAACCCTAAACTGAACTTTTTCCATTCAGTCAGCATTAGGGTTTTAAACCCTAAACTGAACTCTTTCCAGCCAGTCAGTATTAGGGTTTTAAACCCTAAACTGAACTTTTCCCTTTAGTCAGCATTAGGGTTTTAAACCCTAAACTGAACTCTTTCCTTCAGTCAGCATTAGGGTTTTAAACCCTAAACTGAACTTTTCCATTCAGTCAGCATTAGGGTTTTAAACCCTAAACTGAACTCTTTCCTTCAGTCAGCATTAGGGTTTTAAACCCTAAACTGAACTTTTCCATTCAGTCAGCATTAGGGTTTTAAACCCTAAACTGAACTCTTTCCTTCAGTCAGTATTAGGGTTTTAAACCCTAAACTGAACTTTTTCCATTTAGTCAGCATTAGGGTTTTAAACCCTAAACTGAACTCTTTCCATTCAGTCAGCATTAGGGTTTTAAACCCTAAACTGAACTTTTCCATTCAGTCAGCATTAGGGTTTTAAACCCTAAACTGAACTCTTTCCTTTAGTCAGCATTAGGGTTTTAAACCCTAAACTGAACTCTTTCCATTCAGTCAGTATTAGGGTTTTAAACCCTAAACTGAACTCTTTCCCTTTAGTCAGCATTAGGGTTTTAAACCCTAAACTGAACTCTTTCCTTTCAGTCAGCATTAGGGTTTTAAACCCTAAACTGAACTTTTCCTTTCAGTCAGCATTAGGGTTTTAAACCCTAAACTGAACTCTTTCCATTCAGTCAGTATTAGGGTTTTAAACCCTAAACTGAACTTTTCCTTTAGTCAGCATTAGGGTTTTAAACCCTAAACTGAACTCTTTCCTTCAGTCAGCATTAGGGTTTTAAACCCTAAACTGAACTTTTCCATTCAGTCAGCATTAGGGTTTTAAACCCTAAACTGAACTCTTTCCTTTAGTCAGCATTAGGGTTTTAAACCCTAAACTGAACTCTTTCCATTTAGTCAGCATTATGGTTTTAAACCCTAAACTGAACTCTTTCCAGCCAGTCAGTATTAGGGTTTTAAACCCTAAACTGAACTTTCCCATTTAGTCAGCATTAGGGTTTTAAACCCTAAACTGAACTCTTTTCCTTCAGTCAGCATTAGGGTTTTAAACCCTAAACTGAACTTTTTCCATTCAGTCAGCATTAGGGTTTTAAACCCTAAACTGAACTCTTTCCATTCAGTCAGTATTAGGGTTTTAAACCCTAAACTGAACTTTTCCTTTAGTCAGCATTAGGGTTTTAAACCCTAAACTGAACTTTTTCCATTCAGTCAGCATTAGGGTTTTAAACCCTAAACTGAACTTTTTCCATTCAGTCAGCATTAGGGTTTTAAACCCTAAACTGAACTTTTTCCATTCAGTCAGCATTAGGGTTTTAAACCCTAAACTGAACTCTTTCCATTCAGTCAGCATTAGGGTTTTAAACCCTAAACTGAACTTTTCCTTTAGTCAGCATTAGGGTTTTAAACCCTAAACTGAACTCTTTCCTTCAGTCAGTATTAGGGTTTTAAACCCTAAACTGAACTTTTCCCTTTAGTCAGCATTAGGGTTTTAAACCCTAAACTGAACTTTTTCCTTCAGTCAGCATTAGGGTTTTAAACCCTAAACTGAACTTTTTCCATTCAGTCAGCATTAGGGTTTTAAACCCTAAACTGAACTCTTTCCTTCAGTCAGCATTAGGGTTTTAAACCCTAAACTGAACTTTTCCATTCAGTCAGCATTAGGGTTTTAAACCCTAAACTGAACTCTTTCCTTTAGTCAGCATTAGGGTTTTAAACCCTAAACTGAACTTTTTCCATTCAGTCAGCATTAGGGTTTTAAACCCTAAACTGAACTCTTTCCAGCCAGTCAGTATTAGGGTTTTAAACCCTAAACTGAACTTTCCCTTTAGTCAGCATTAGGGTTTTAAACCCTAAACTGAACTCTTTCCTTTCAGTCAGCATTAGGGTTTTAAACCCTAAACTGAACTTTTCCTTTAGTCAGCATTAGGGTTTTAAACCCTAAACTGAACTCTTTCCAGCCAGTCAGTATTAGGGTTTTAAACCCTAAACTGAACTTTTCCTTCAGTCAGCATTAGGGTTTTAAACCCTAAACTGAACTTTTCCATTCAGTCAGCATTAGGGTTTTAAACCCTAAACTGAACTCTTTCCTTTAGTCAGCATTAGGGTTTTAAACCCTAAACTGAACTCTTTCCATTTAGTCAGCATTAGGGTTTTAAACCCTAAACTGAACTTTTTCCATTCAGTCAGCATTAGGGTTTTAAACCCTAAACTGAACTTTTCCGTTTAGTCAGCATTAGGGTTTTAAACCCTAAACTGAACTCTTTCCTTTAGTCAGCATTAGGGTTTTAAACCCTAAACTGAACTTTTTCCATTCAGTCAGCATTAGAGTTTTAAACCCTAAACTGAACTCTTTCCAGCCAGTCAGTATTAGGGTTTTAAACCCTAAACTGAACTTTTCCCTTTAGTCAGCATTAGGGTTTTAAACCCTAAACTGAACTCTTTCCTTCAGTCAGCATTAGGGTTTTAAACCCTAAACTGAACTTTTCCATTCAGTCAGCATTAGGGTTTTAAACCCTAAACTGAACTCTTTCCTTCAGTCAGCATTAGGGTTTTAAACCCTAAACTGAACTTTTCCATTCAGTCAGCATTAGGGTTTTAAACCCTAAACTGAACTTTTTCCTTCAGTCAGCATTAGGGTTTTAAACCCTAAACTGAACTTTTTCCATTCAGTCAGCATTAGGGTTTTAAACCCTAAACTGAACTTTTTCCATTCAGTCAGCATTAGGGTTTTAAACCCTAAACTGAACTTTTCCATTTAGTCAGCATTAGGGTTTTAAACCCTAAACTGAACTCTTTCCTTTAGTCAGCATTAGGGTTTTAAACCCTAAACTGAACTTTTTCCATTCAGTCAGCATTAGGGTTTTAAACCCTAAACTGAACTCTTTCCATTCAGTCAGCATTAGGGTTTTAAACCCTAAACTGAACTTTTCCTTTAGTCAGCATTAGGGTTTTAAACCCTAAACTGAACTCTTTCCTTTCAGTCAGTATTAAGGTTTTAAACCCTAAACTGAACTTTTTCCATTCAGTCAGCATTAGGGTTTTAAACCCTAAACTGAACTCTTTCCTTTAGTCAGCATTAGGGTTTTAAACCCTAAACTGAACTTTTTCCATTCAGTCAGCATTAGGGTTTTAAACCCTAAACTGAACTCTTTCCTTTAGTCAGCATTAGGGTTTTAAACCCTAAACTGAACTTTTTCCATTCAGTCAGCATTAGGGTTTTAAACCCTAAACTGAACTCTTTCCTTTAGTCAGCATTAGGGTTTTAAACCCTAAACTGAACTTTTTCCATTTAGTCAGCATTAGGGTTTTAAACCCTAAACTGAACTTTTTCCATTCAGTCAGCATTAGGGTTTTAAACCCTAAACTGAACTTTTCCGTTTAGTCAGCATTAGGGTTTTAAACCCTAAACTGAACTCTTTCCTTTAGTCAGCATTAGGGTTTTAAACCCTAAACTGAACTTTTTCCATTCAGTCAGCATTAGGGTTTTAAACCCTAAACTGAACTCTTTCCATTCAGTCAGCATTAGGGTTTTAAACCCTAAACTGAACTCTTTCCTTTAGTCAGCATTAGGGTTTTAAACCCTAAACTGAACTTTTTCCATTCAGTCAGTATTAGGGTTTTAAACCCTAAACTGAACTTTTTCCATTCAGTCAGCATTAGGGTTTTAAACCCTAAACTGAACTTTTTCCATTCAGTCAGCATTAGGGTTTTAAACCCTAAACTGAACTCTTTCCATTCAGTCAGTATTAGGGTTTTAAACCCTAAACTGAACTTTCCCTTTAGTCAGCATTAGGGTTTTAAACCCTAAACTGAACTTTTTCCTTCAGTCAGTATTAGGGTTTTAAACCCTAAACTGAACTTTTCCATTCAGTCAGCATTAGGGTTTTAAACCCTAAACTGAACTCTTTCCTTTAGTCAGCATTAGGGTTTTAAACCCTAAACTGAACTTTTTCCATTTAGTCAGCATTAGGGTTTTAAACCCTAAACTGAACTCTTTCCATTCAGTCAGCATTAGGGTTTTAAACCCTAAACTGAACTCTTTCCTTTAGTCAGCATTAGGGTTTTAAACCCTAAACTGAACTTTTTCCATTCAGTCAGCATTAGGGTTTTAAACCCTAAACTGAACTCTTTCCTTCAGTCAGCATTAGGGTTTTAAACCCTAAACTGAACTTTTCCATTCAGTCAGCATTAGGGTTTTAAACCCTAAACTGAACTCTTTCCTTCAGTCAGCATTAGGGTTTTAAACCCTAAACTGAACTTTTCCATTCAGTCAGCATTAGGGTTTTAAACCCTAAACTGAACTCTTTCCTTTAGTCAGCATTAGGGTTTTAAACCCTAAACTGAACTTTTTCCATTTAGTCAGCATTAGGGTTTTAAACCCTAAACTGAACTCTTTCCATTCAGTCAGCATTAGGGTTTTAAACCCTAAACTGAACTTTTTCCCTTTAGTCAGCATTAGGGTTTTAAACCCTAAACTGAACTCTTTCCTTCAGTCAGCATTAGGGTTTTAAACCCTAAACTGAACTTTTTCCATTCAGTCAGCATTAGGGTTTTAAACCCTAAACTGAACTCTTTCCTTTAGTCAGCATTAGGGTTTTAAAACCCTAAACTGAACTTTTTCCCTTTAGTCAGCATTAGGGTTTTAAACCCTAAACTGAACTCTTTCCTTTAGTCAGCATTAGGGTTTTAAACCCTAAACTGAACTTTTCCATTCAGTCAGCATTAGGGTTTTAAACCCTAAACTGAACTCTTTCCTTTAGTCAGCATTAGGGTTTTAAACCCTAAACTGAACTTTTTCCATTTAGTCAGCATTAGGGTTTTAAACCCTAAACTGAACTCTTTCCATTCAGTCAGCATTAGGGTTTTAAACCCTAAACTGAACTTTTCCTTTAGTCAGCATTAGGGTTTTAAACCCTAAACTGAACTCTTTCCTTCAGTCAGCATTAGGGTTTTAAACCCTAAACTGAACTTTTTCCATTCAGTCAGCATTAGGGTTTTAAACCCTAAACTGAACTCTTTCCAGCCAGTCAGTATTAGGGTTTTAAACCCTAAACTGAACTTTTTCCCTTTAGTCAGCATTAGGGTTTTAAACCCTAAACTGAACTCTTTCCTTCAGTCAGCATTAGGGTTTTAAACCCTAAACTGAACTTTTTCCATTCAGTCAGCATTAGGGTTTTAAACCCTAAACTGAACTCTTTCCTTTAGTCAGCATTAGGGTTTTAAACCCTAAACTGAACTTTTTCCATTCAGTCAGCATTAGGGTTTTAAACCCTAAACTGAACTCTTTCCAGCCAGTCAGTATTAGGGTTTTAAACCCTAAACTGAACTTTTCCTTTAGTCAGCATTAGGGTTTTAAACCCTAAACTGAACTTTTTCCTTCAGTCAGCATTAGGGTTTTAAACCCTAAACTGAACTTTTCCATTCAGTCAGCATTAGGGTTTTAAACCCTAAACTGAACTTTTTCCTTTAGTCAGCATTAGGGTTTTAAACCCTAAACTGAACTTTTTCCATTTAGTCAGCATTAGGGTTTTAAACCCTAAACTGAACTCTTTCCTTTAGTCAGCATTAGGGTTTTAAACCCTAAAATGAACTTTTTCCATTCAGTCAGCATTAGGGTTTTAAACCCTAAACTGAACTTTTTTCCATTCAGTCAGCATTAGGGTTTTAAACCCTAAACTGAACTTTTTCCATTCAGTCAGCATTAGGGTTTTAAACCCTAAACTGAACTCTTTCCTTTAGTCAGCATTAGGGTTTTAAACCCTAAACTGAACTTTTTCCATTCAGTCAGCATTAGGGTTTTAAACCCTAAACTGAACTCTTTCCAGCCAGTCAGTATTAGGGTTTTAAACCCTAAACTGAACTTTCCCTTTAGTCAGCATTAGGGTTTTAAACCCTAAACTGAACTCTTTCCTTTCAGTCAGCATTAGGGTTTTAAACCCTAAACTGAACTTTTTCCATTCAGTCAGCATTAGGGTTTTAAACCCTAAACTGAACTCTTTCCATTCAGTCAGCATTAGGGTTTTAAACCCTAAACTGAACTTTTCCTTTAGTCAGCATTAGGGTTTTAAACCCTAAACTGAACTCTTTCCTTTAGTCAGCATTAGGGTTTTAAACCCTAAACTGAACTTTTCCATTCAGTCAGCATTAGGGTTTTAAACCCTAAACTGAACTCTTTCCTTTAGTCAGCATTAGGGTTTTAAACCCTAAACTGAACTCTTTCCATTTAGTCAGCATTAGGGTTTTAAACCCTAAACTGAACTCTTTCCTTTAGTCAGCATTAGGGTTTTAAACCCTAAACTGAACTTTTCCCTTTAGTCAGCATTAGGGTTTTAAACCCTAAACTGAACTCTTTCCTTTAGTCAGCATTAGGGTTTTAAACCCTAAACTGAACTTTTTCCATTCAGTCAGCATTAGGGTTTTAAACCCTAAACTGAACTCTTTCCTTTAGTCAGCATTAGGGTTTTAAACCCTAAACTGAACTTTTTCCATTCAGTCAGCATTAGGGTTTTAAACCCTAAACTGAACTTTTTTCCATTCAGTCAGCATTAGGGTTTTAAACCCTAAACTGAACTTTTTCCATTCAGTCAGCATTAGGGTTTTAAACCCTAAACTGAACTTTTTCCATTCAGTCAGCATTAGGGTTTTAAACCCTAAACTGAACTCTTTCCATTCAGTCAGTATTAGGGTTTTAAACCCTAAACTGAACTTTTCCTTTAGTCAGCATTAGGGTTTTAAACCCTAAACTGAACTCTTTCCTTCAGTCAGCATTAGGGTTTTAAACCCTAAACTGAACTTTTCCTTTAGTCAGCATTAGGGTTTTAAACCCTAAACTGAACTTTTTCCATTTAGTCAGCATTAGGGTTTTAAACCCTAAACTGAACTTCTTTCCAGCCAGTCAGTATTAGGGTTTTAAACCCTAAACTGAACTTTCCCTTTAGTCAGCATTAGGGTTTTAAACCCTAAACTGAACTCTTTCCTTCAGTCAGTATTAGGGTTTTAAACCCTAAACTGAACTTTTTCCATTCAGTCAGCATTAGGGTTTTAAACCCTAAACTGAACTCTTTCCAGCCAGTCAGTATTAGGGTTTTAAACCCTAAACTGAACTTTCCCTTTAGTCAGCATTAGGGTTTTAAACCCTAAACTGAACTCTTTCCTTCAGTCAGCATTAGGGTTTTAAACCCTAAACTGAACTTTTCCATTCAGTCAGCATTAGGGTTTTAAACCCTAAACTGAACTCTTTCCTTTAGTCAGCATTAGGGTTTTAAACCCTAAACTGAACTTTTTCCATTCAGTCAGCATTAGGGTTTTAAACCCTAAACTGAACTCTTTCCAGCCAGTCAGTATTAGGGTTTTAAACCCTAAACTGAACTTTCCCTTTAGTCAGCATTAGGGTTTTAAACCCTAAACTGAACTCTTTCCTTCAGTCAGCATTAGGGTTTTAAACCCTAAACTGAACTTTTCCATTCAGTCAGCATTAGGGTTTTAAACCCTAAACTGAACTCTTTCCTTTAGTCAGCATTAGGGTTTTAAACCCTAAACTGAACTTTTCCATTCAGTCAGCATTAGGGTTTTAAACCCTAAACTGAACTCTTTCCTTCAGTCAGTATTAGGGTTTTAAACCCTAAACTGAACTTTTTCCATTCAGTCAGCATTAGGGTTTTAAACCCTAAACTGAACTCTTTCCATTCAGTCAGCATTAGGGTTTTAAACCCTAAACTGAACTTTTCCATTCAGTCAGCATTAGGGTTTTAAACCCTAAACTGAACTCTTTCCTTTAGTCAGCATTAGGGTTTTAAACCCTAAACTGAACTTTTTCCATTCAGTCAGCATTAGGGTTTTAAACCCTAAACTGAACTCTTTCCAGCCAGTCAGTATTAGGGTTTTAAACCCTAAACTGAACTTTTTCCCTTTAGTCAGCATTAGGGTTTTAAACCCTAAACTGAACTCTTTCCTTCAGTCAGCATTAGGGTTTTAAACCCTAAACTGAACTTTTTCCATTCAGTCAGCATTAGGGTTTTAAACCCTAAACTGAACTTTTTCCATTCAGTCAGCATTAGGGTTTTAAACCCTAAACTGAACTTTTTCCTTTAGTCAGCATTAGGGTTTTAAACCCTAAACTGAACTCTTTCCTTTAGTCAGCATTAGGGTTTTAAACCCTAAACTGAACTTTTTCCATTCAGTCAGCATTAGGGTTTTAAACCCTAAACTGAACTCTTTCCTTTAGTCAGCATTAGGGTTTTAAACCCTAAACTGAACTCTTTCCATTTAGTCAGCATTAGGGTTTTAAACCCTAAACTGAACTCTTTCCTTTAGTCAGCATTAGGGTTTTAAACCCTAAACTGAACTTTTCCCTTTAGTCAGCATTAGGGTTTTAAACCCTAAACTGAACTCTTTCCTTTAGTCAGCATTAGGGTTTTAAACCCTAAACTGAACTTTTTCCATTCAGTCAGCATTAGGGTTTTAAACCCTAAACTGAACTCTTTCCTTTAGTCAGCATTAGGGTTTTAAACCCTAAACTGAACTTTTTCCATTCAGTCAGCATTAGGGTTTTAAACCCTAAACTGAACTCTTTCCTTTAGTCAGCATTAGGGTTTTAAACCCTAAACTGAACTTTTTCCATTCAGTCAGCATTAGGGTTTTAAACCCTAAACTGAACTTTTTCTATTCAGTCAGCATTAGGGTTTTAAACCCTAAACTGAACTCTTTCCATTCAGTCAGCATTAGGGTTTTAAACCCTAAACTGAACTTTTCCTTTAGTCAGCATTAGGGTTTTAAACCCTAAACTGAACTCTTTCCTTCAGTCAGTATTAGGGTTTTAAACCCTAAACTGAACTTTTCCTTTAGTCAGCATTAGGGTTTTAAACCCTAAACTGAACTCTTTCCTTCAGTCAGCATTAGGGTTTTAAACCCTAAACTGAACTTTTTCCATTCAGTCAGCATTAGGGTTTTAAACCCTAAACTGAACTCTTTCCAGCCAGTCAGTATTAGGGTTTTAAACCCTAAACTGAACTTTTCCATTCAGTCAGCATTAGGGTTTTAAACCCTAAACTGAACTTTTTCCTTTAGTCAGCATTAGGGTTTTAAACCCTAAACTGAACTTTTTCCATTCAGTCAGCATTAGGGTTTTAAACCCTAAACTGAACTTTTCCATTTAGTCAGCATTAGGGTTTTAAACCCTAAACTGAACTTTTCCTTTAGTCAGCATTAGGGTTTTAAACCCTAAACTGAACTCTTTCCTTTAGTCAGCATTAGGGTTTTAAACCCTAAACTGAACTTTTCCATTCAGTCAGCATTAGGGTTTTAAACCCTAAACTGAACTCTTTCCTTTAGTCAGCATTAGGGTTTTAAACCCTAAACTGAACTCTTTCCTTTAGTCAGCATTAGGGTTTTAAACCCTAAACTGAACTTTTTCCATTCAGTCAGCATTAGGGTTTTAAACCCTAAACTGAACTTTTCCATTTAGTCAGCATTAGGGTTTTAAACCCTAAACTGAACTTTTTCCTTTAGTCAGCATTAGGGTTTTAAACCCTAAACTGAACTCTTTCCTTCAGTCAGCATTAGGGTTTTAAACCCTAAACTGAACTTTTTCCATTCAGTCAGCATTAGGGTTTTAAACCCTAAACTGAACTCTTTCCTTTAGTCAGCATTAGGGTTTTAAACCCTAAACTGAACTTTTTCCTTTCAGTCAGCATTAGGGTTTTAAACCCTAAACTGAACTTTTTCCATTCAGTCAGCATTAGGGTTTTAAACCCTAAACTGAACTTTTCCATTCAGTCAGCATTAGGGTTTTAAACCCTAAACTGAACTCTTTCCTTTAGTCAGCATTAGGGTTTTAAACCCTAAACTGAACTTTTTCCATTCAGTCAGCATTAGGGTTTTAAACCCTAAACTGAACTCTTTCCAGCCAGTCAGTATTAGGGTTTTAAACCCTAAACTGAACTTTCCATTCAGTCAGCATTAGGGTTTTAAACCCTAAACTGAACTCTTTCCTTTAGTCAGCATTAGGGTTTTAAACCCTAAACTGAACTTTTTCCATTTAGTCAGCATTAGGGTTTTAAACCCTAAACTGAACTCTTTCCATTCAGTCAGCATTAGGGTTTTAAACCCTAAACTGAACTTTTCCTTTAGTCAGCATTAGGGTTTTAAACCCTAAACTGAACTTTTTCCTTCAGTCAGCATTAGGGTTTTAAACCCTAAACTGAACTTTTCCTTTAGTCAGCATTAGGGTTTTAAACCCTAAACTGAACTTTTCCATTTAGTCAGTATTAGGGTTTTAAACCCTAAACTGAACTTTTCCTTTAGTCAGCATTAGGGTTTTAAACCCTAAACTGAACTCTTTCCTTCAGTCAGCATTAGGGTTTTAAACCCTAAACTGAACTTTTTCCATTCAGTCAGCATTAGGGTTTTAAACCCTAAACTGAACTCTTTCCTTTAGTCAGCATTAGGGTTTTAAACCCTAAACTGAACTTTTTCCATTCAGTCAGCATTAGGGTTTTAAACCCTAAACTGAACTCTTTCCAGCCAGTCAGTATTAGGGTTTTAAACCCTAAACTGAACTTTTCCTTTAGTCAGCATTAGGGTTTTAAACCCTAAACTGAACTCTTTCCTTCAGTCAGCATTAGGGTTTTAAACCCTAAACTGAACTTTTTCCATTCAGTCAGCATTAGGGTTTTAAACCCTAAACTGAACTCTTTCCTTCAGTCAGCATTAGGGTTTTAAACCCTAAACTGAACTTTTCCATTCAGTCAGCATTAGGGTTTTAAACCCTAAACTGAACTCTTTCCTTCAGTCAGTATTAGGGTTTTAAACCCTAAACTGAACTTTTTCCATTCAGTCAGCATTAGGGTTTTAAACCCTAAACTGAACTCTTTCCAGCCAGTCAGTATTAGGGTTTTAAACCCTAAACTGAACTTTTCCATTCAGTCAGCATTAGGGTTTTAAACCCTAAACTGAACTCTTTCCTTTAGTCAGCATTAGGGTTTTAAACCCTAAACTGAACTTTTTCCATTCAGTCAGCATTAGGGTTTTAAACCCTAAACTGAACTCTTTCCAGCCAGTCAGTATTAGGGTTTTAAACCCTAAACTGAACTTTCCCTTTAGTCAGCATTAGGGTTTTAAACCCTAAACTGAACTCTTTCCTTCAGTCAGTATTAGGGTTTTAAACCCTAAACTGAACTTTTTCCATTCAGTCAGCATTAGGGTTTTAAACCCTAAACTGAACTCTTTCCATTCAGTCAGTATTAGGGTTTTAAACCCTAAACTGAACTTTTCCCTTTAGTCAGCATTAGGGTTTTAAACCCTAAACTGAACTCTTTCCTTCAGTCAGCATTAGGGTTTTAAACCCTAAACTGAACTTTTCCATTCAGTCAGCATTAGGGTTTTAAACCCTAAACTGAACTCTTTCCTTTAGTCAGCATTAGGGTTTTAAACCCTAAACTGAACTTTTTCCATTCAGTCAGCATTAGGGTTTTAAACCCTAAACTGAACTCTTTCCAGCCAGTCAGCATTAGGGTTTTAAACCCTAAACTGAACTTTTCCATTTAGTCAGCATTAGGGTTTTAAACCCTAAACTGAACTCTTTCCTTCAGTCAGCATTAGGGTTTTAAACCCTAAACTGAACTTTTTCCATTCAGTCAGCATTAGGGTTTTAAACCCTAAACTGAACTCTTTCCAGCCAGTCAGTATTAGGGTTTTAAACCCTAAACTGAACTTTCCCTTTAGTCAGCATTAGGGTTTTAAACCCTAAACTGAACTTTTTCCATTCAGTCAGCATTAGGGTTTTAAACCCTAAACTGAACTTTTTCCATTCAGTCAGCATTAGGGTTTTAAACCCTAAACTGAACTTTTTCCATTCAGTCAGCATTAGGGTTTTAAACCCTAAACTGAACTCTTTCCATTCAGTCAGCATTAGGGTTTTAAACCCTAAACTGAACTTTTCCTTTAGTCAGCATTAGGGTTTTAAACCCTAAACTGAACTTTTTCCTTCAGTCAGTATTAGGGTTTTAAACCCTAAACTGAACTTTTCCTTTAGTCAGCATTAGGGTTTTAAACCCTAAACTGAACTCTTTCCTTCAGTCAGCATTAGGGTTTTAAACCCTAAACTGAACTTTTTCCATTCAGTCAGCATTAGGGTTTTAAACCCTAAACTGAACTCTTTCCTTCAGTCAGCATTAGGGTTTTAAACCCTAAACTGAACTTTTCCATTCAGTCAGCATTAGGGTTTTAAACCCTAAACTGAACTCTTTCCTTTAGTCAGCATTAAGGTTTTAAACCCTAAACTGAACTTTTTCCATTCAGTCAGCATTAGGGTTTTAAACCCTAAACTGAACTCTTTCCAGCCAGTCAGTATTAGGGTTTTAAACCCTAAACTGAACTTTCCCTTTAGTCAGCATTAGGGTTTTAAACCCTAAACTGAACTCTTTCCTTCAGTCAGCATTAGGGTTTTAAACCCTAAACTGAACTTTTCCATTCAGTCAGCATTAGGGTTTTAAACCCTAAACTGAACTCTTTCCTTTAGTCAGCATTAGGGTTTTAAACCCTAAACTGAACTCTTTCCTTCAGTCAGCATTAGGGTTTTAAACCCTAAACTGAACTTTTTCCATTCAGTCAGCATTAGGGTTTTAAACCCTAAACTGAACTTTTCCATTCAGTCAGCATTAGGGTTTTAAACCCTAAACTGAACTTTTCCTTTAGTCAGCATTAGGGTTTTAAACCCTAAACTGAACTCTTTCCTTCAGTCAGCATTAGGGTTTTAAACCCTAAACTGAACTCTTTCCATTCAGTCAGCATTAGGGTTTTAAACCCTAAACTGAACTCTTTCCTTTAGTCAGCATTAGGGTTTTAAACCCTAAACTGAACTTTTTCCTTCAGTCAGCATTAGGGTTTTAAACCCTAAACTGAACTTTTTCCATTCAGTCAGCATTAGGGTTTTAAACCCTAAACTGAACTTTTTCCATTCAGTCAGCATTAGGGTTTTAAACCCTAAACTGAACTTTTCCCTTTAGTCAGCATTAGGGTTTTAAACCCTAAACTGAACTTTTTCCTTCAGTCAGCATTAGGGTTTTAAACCCTAAACTGAACTTTTTCCATTCAGTCAGCATTAGGGTTTTAAACCCTAAACTGAACTCTTTCCTTTAGTCAGCATTAGGGTTTTAAACCCTAAACTGAACTCTTTCCTTCAGTCAGCATTAGGGTTTTAAACCCTAAACTGAACTTTTTCCATTCAGTCAGCATTAGGGTTTTAAACCCTAAACTGAACTTTTCCATTCAGTCAGCATTAGGGTTTTAAACCCTAAACTGAACTCTTTCCTTTAGTCAGCATTAGGGTTTTAAACCCTAAACTGAACTCTTTCCATTCAGTCAGCATTAGGGTTTTAAACCCTAAACTGAACTTTTCCCATTTAGTCAGCATTAGGGTTTTAAACCCTAAACTGAACTCTTTTCCTTCAGTCAGCATTAGGGTTTTAAACCCTAAACTGAACTTTTCCATTTAGTCAGCATTAGGGTTTTAAACCCTAAACTGAACTCTTTCCAGCCAGTCAGTATTAGGGTTTTAAACCCTAAACTGAACTTTCCCTTTAGTCAGCATTAGGGTTTTAAACCCTAAACTGAACTTTTTCCCATTCAGTCAGTATTAGGGTTTTAAACCCTAAACTGAACTTTTTCCATTCAGTCAGCATTAGGGTTTTAAACCCTAAACTGAACTTTTTCCATTCAGTCAGCATTAGGGTTTTAAACCCTAAACTGAACTCTTTCCATTCAGTCAGTATTAGGGTTTTAAACCCTAAACTGAACTTTTCCTTTAGTCAGCATTAGGGTTTTAAACCCTAAACTGAACTCTTTCCTTCAGTCAGTATTAGGGTTTTAAACCCTAAACTGAACTTTTCCTTTAGTCAGCATTAGGGTTTTAAACCCTAAACTGAACTCTTTCCTTCAGTCAGTATTAGGGTTTTAAACCCTAAACTGAACTTTTTCCATTCAGTCAGCATTAGGGTTTTAAACCCTAAACTGAACTCTTTCCTTCAGTCAGCATTAGGGTTTTAAACCCTAAACTGAACTTTTCCATTCAGTCAGCATTAGGGTTTTAAACCCTAAACTGAACTCTTTCCTTTAGTCAGCATTAAGGGTTTTAAACCCTAAACTGAACTTTTTCATTCAGTCAGCATTAGGGTTTTAAACCCTAAACTGAACTTTTCCATTCAGTCAGCATTAGGGTTTTAAACCCTAAACTGAACTCTTTCCTTTAGTCAGCATTAGGGTTTTAAACCCTAAACTGAACTCTTTCCTTCAGTCAGCATTAGGGTTTTAAACCCTAAACTGAACTTTTCCATTCAGTCAGCATTAGGGTTTTAAACCCTAAACTGAACTCTTTCCTTCAGTCAGCATTAGGGTTTTAAACCCTAAACTGAACTCTTTCCTTCAGTCAGCATTAGGGTTTTAAACCCTAAACTGAACTTTTTCCATTCAGTCAGCATTAGGGTTTTAAACCCTAAACTGAACTTTTCCATTCAGTCAGCATTAGGGTTTTAAACCCTAAACTGAACTTTTCCCTTTAGTCAGCATTAGGGTTTTAAACCCTAAACTGAACTCTTTCCTTCAGTCAGCATTAGGGTTTTAAACCCTAAACTGAACTTTTCCATTCAGTCAGCATTAGGGTTTTAAACCCTAAACTGAACTCTTTCCTTTAGTCAGCATTAGGGTTTTAAACCCTAAACTGAACTCTTTCCTTCAGTCAGTATTAGGGTTTTAAACCCTAAACTGAACTTTTTCCATTCAGTCAGCATTAGGGTTTTAAACCCTAAACTGAACTTTTCCATTCAGTCAGCATTAGGGTTTTAAACCCTAAACTGAACTTTTCCCTTTAGTCAGCATTAGGGTTTTAAACCCTAAACTGAACTTTTTCCTTCAGTCAGCATTAGGGTTTTAAACCCTAAACTGAACTTTTTCCATTCAGTCAGCATTAGGGTTTTAAACCCTAAACTGAACTCTTTCCTTTAGTCAGCATTAGGGTTTTAAACCCTAAACTGAACTCTTTCCTTCAGTCAGCATTAGGGTTTTAAACCCTAAACTGAACTTTTTCCATTCAATCAGCATTAGGGTTTTAAACCCTAAACTGAACTTTTCCATTCAGTCAGCATTAGGGTTTTAAACCCTAAACTGAACTCTTTCCTTTAGTCAGCATTAGGGTTTTAAACCCTAAACTGAACTTTTTCCATTCAGTCAGCATTAGGGTTTTAAACCCTAAACTGAACTCTTTCCAGCCAGTCAGTATTAGGGTTTTAAACCCTAAACTTGAACTTTTCCATTCAGTCAGCATTAGGGTTTTAAACCCTAAACTGAACTCTTTCCTTTAGTCAGCATTAGGGTTTTAAACCCTAAACTGAACTTTTTCCATTTAGTCAGCATTAGGGTTTTAAACCCTAAACTGAACTCTTTCCAGCCAGTCAGTATTAGGGTTTTAAACCCTAAACTGAACTTTTTCCCTTTAGTCAGCATTAAGGTTTTAAACCCTAAACTGAACTCTTTCCTTCAGTCAGCATTAGGGTTTTAAACCCTAAACTGAACTTTTTCCATTCAGTCAGCATTAGGGTTTTAAACCCTAAACTGAACTCTTTCCTTCCAGTCAGTATTAGGGTTTTAAACCCTAAACTGAACTTTTCCTTTAGTCAGCATTAGGGTTTTAAACCCTAAACTGAACTCTTTCCTTCAGTCAGCATTAGGGTTTTAAACCCTAAACTGAACTTTTCCATTCAGTCAGCATTAGGGTTTTAAACCCTAAACTGAACTCTTTCCTTTAGTCAGCATTAGGGTTTTAAACCCTAAACTGAACTTTTTCCATTCAGTCAGCATTAGGGTTTTAAACCCTAAACTGAACTCTTTCCAGCCAGTCAGTATTAGGGTTTTAAACCCTAAACTGAACTTTCCCTTTAGTCAGCATTAGGGTTTTAAACCCTAAACTGAACTCTTTCCTTCAGTCAGCATTAGGGTTTTAAACCCTAAACTGAACTTTTCAATTCAGTCAGCATTAGGGTTTTAAACCCTAAACTGAACTCTTTCCTTCAGTCAGCATTAGTGTTTTAAACCCTAAACTGAACTTTTCCATTCAGTCAGCATTAGGGTTTTAAACCCTAAACTGAACTCTTTCCTTCAGTCAGTATTAGGGTTTTAAACCCTAAACTGAACTTTTTCCATTCAGTCAGCATTAGGGTTTTAAACCCTAAACTGAACTCTTTCCATTCAGTCAGCATTAGGGTTTTAAACCCTAAACTGAACTTTTCCATTCAGTCAGCATTAGGGTTTTAAACCCTAAACTGAACTCTTTCCTTTAGTCAGCATTAGGGTTTTAAACCCTAAACTGAACTTTTTCCATTCAGTCAGCATTAGGGTTTTAAACCCTAAACTGAACTCTTTCCAGCCAGTCAGTATTAGGGTTTTAAACCCTAAACTGAACTTTCCCTTTAGTCAGCATTAGGGTTTTAAACCCTAAACTGAACTCTTTCCTTCAGTTAGTATTAGGGTTTTAAACCCTAAACTGAACTTTTTCCATTCAGTCAGCATTAGGGTTTTAAACCCTAAACTGAACTCTTTCCAGTCAGTCAGTATTAGGGTTTTAAACCCTAAACTGAACTTTCCCTTTAGTCAACATTAGGGTTTTAAACCCTAAACTGAACTCTTTCCTTCAGTCAGTATTAGGGTTTTAAACCCTAAACTGAACTTTTTCCATTCAGTCAGCATTAGGGTTTTAAACCCTAAACTGAACTCTTTCCTTTAGTTAGCATTAGGGTTTTAAACCCTAAACTGAACTTTTTCCATTCAGTCAGCATTAGGGTTTTAAACCCTAAACTGAACTCTTTCCAGCCAGTCAGTATTAGGGTTTTAAACCCTAAACTGAACTTTCCCTTTAGTCAGCATTAGGGTTTTAAACCCTAAACTGAACTCTTTCCTTCAGTCAGCATTAGGGTTTTAAACCCTAAACTGAACTTTTTCCATTCAGTCAGCATTAGGGTTTTAAACCCTAAACTGAACTCTTTCCAGCCAGTCAGTATTAGGGTTTTAAACCCTAAACTGAACTTTCCCTTTAGTCAGCATTAGGGTTTTAAACCCTAAACTGAACTTTTTCCCATTCAGTCAGTATTAGGGTTTTAAACCCTAAACTGAACTTTTTCCATTCAGTCAGCATTAGGGTTTTAAACCCTAAACTGAACTTTTTCCATTCAGTCAGCATTAGGGTTTTAAACCCTAAACTGAACTCTTTCCTTTAGTCAGCATTAGGGTTTTAAACCCTAAACTGAACTTTTTCCATTTAGTCAGCATTAGGGTTTTAAACCCTAAACTGAACTCTTTCCTCTAGTCAGTATTAGGGTTTTAAACCCTAAACTGAACTTTTCCCTTTAGTCAGCATTAGGGTTTTAAACCCTAAACTGAACTCTTTCCTTCAGTCAGTATTAGGGTTTTAAACCCTAAACTGAACTTTTTCCATTCAGTCAGCATTAGGGTTTTAAACCCTAAACTGAACTCTTTCCTTCAGTCAACATTAGGGTTTTAAACCCTAAACTGAACTTTTCCATTCAGTCAGCATTAGGGTTTTAAACCCTAAACTGAACTCTTTCCTTTAGCCAGCATTAGGGTTTTAAACCCTAAACTGAACTTTTTCCATTCAGTCAGCATTAGGGTTTTAAACCCTAAACTGAACTCTTTCCTTTAGTCAGTATTAGGGTTTTAAACCCTAAACTGAACTTTTCCCTTTAGTCAGCATTAGGGTTTTAAACCCTAAACTGAACTCTTTCCTTCAGTCAGCATTAGGGTTTTAAACCCTAAACTGAACTTTTCCATTCAGTCAGCATTAGGGTTTTAAACCCTAAACTGAACTCTTTCCTTCAGTCAGCATTAGGGTTTTAAACCCTAAACTGAACTCTTTCCTTCAGTCAGTATTAGGGTTTTAAACCCTAAACTGAACTTTTTCCATTCAGTCAGCATTAGGGTTTTAAACCCTAAACTGAACTTTTTCCATTCAGTCAGCATTAGGGTTTTAAACCCTAAACTGAACTTTTCCCTTTAGTCAGCATTAGGGTTTTAAACCCTAAACTGAACTCTTTCCTTTAGTCAGCATTAGGGTTTTAAACCCTAAACTGAACTTTTCCATTCAGTCAGCATTAGGGTTTTAAACCCTAAACTGAACTCTTTCCTTTAGTCAGCATTAGGGTTTTAAACCCTAAACTGAACTTTTTCCTTCAGTCAGTATTAGGGTTTTAAACCCTAAACTGAACTTTTCCATTCAGTCAGCATTAGGGTTTTAAACCCTAAACTGAACTCTTTCCTTTAGTCAGCATTAGGGTTTTAAACCCTAAACTGAACTTTTTCCATTCAGTCAGTATTAGGGTTTTAAACCCTAAACTGAACTTTTTCCATTCAGTCAGCATTAGGGTTTTAAACCCTAAACTGAACTCTTTCCTTTAGTCAGCATTAGGGTTTTAAACCCTAAACTGAACTTTTTCCATTCAGTCAGCATTAGGGTTTTAAACCCTAAACTGAACTCTTTCCTTTAGTCAGCATTAGGGTTTTAAACCCTAAACTGAACTTTTTCCATTCAGTCAGCATTAGGGTTTTAAACCCTAAACTGAACTCTTTCCTTTCAGTCAGTATTAGGGTTTTAAACCCTAAACTGAACTTTTCCTTCAGTCAGCATTAGGGTTTTAAACCCTAAACTGAACTTTTCCATTCAGTCAGCATTAGGGTTTTAAACCCTAAACTGAACTCTTTCCTTTAGTCAGCATTAGGGTTTTAAACCCTAAACTGAACTTTTTCCATTTAGTCAGCATTAGGGTTTTAAACCCTAAACTGAACTCTTTCCAGCCAGTCAGTATTAGGGTTTTAAACCCTAAACTGAACTTTCCCTTTAGTCAGCATTAGGGTTTTAAACCCTAAACTGAACTCTTTCCTTCAGTCAGTATTAGGGTTTTAAACCCTAAACTGAACTTTTTCCATTCAGTCAGCATTAGGGTTTTAAACCCTAAACTGAACTCTTTCCCTTTAGTCAGTATTAGGGTTTTAAACCCTAAACTGAACTTTTCCATTCAGTCAGCATTAGGGTTTTAAACCCTAAACTGAACTCTTTCCTTTAGTCAGCATTAGGGTTTTAAACCCTAAACTGAACTTTTTCCATTCAGTCAGCATTAGGGTTTTAAACCCTAAACTGAACTCTTTCCAGCCAGTCAGTATTAGGGTTTTAAACCCTAAACTGAACTTTCCCTTTAGTCAGCATTAGGGTTTTAAACCCTAAACTGAACTCTTTCCTTCAGTCAGCATTAGGGTTTTAAACCCTAAACTGAACTTTTTCCATTCAGTCAACATTAGGGTTTTAAACCCTAAACTGAACTCTTTCCTTCAGTCAGTATTAGGGTTTTAAACCCTAAACTGAACTTTTCCCTTTAGTCAGCATTAGGGTTTTAAACCCTAAACTGAACTCTTTCCTTCAGTCAGCATTAGGGTTTTAAACCCTAAACTGAACTTTTTCCATTCAGTCAGCATTAGGGTTTTAAACCCTAAACTGAACTCTTTCCTTTAGTTAGCATTAGGGTTTTAAACCCTAAACTGAACTTTTTCCATTCAGTCAGCATTAGGGTTTTAAACCCTAAACTGAACTCTTTCCAGCCAGTCAGTATTAGGGTTTTAAACCCTTAACTGAACTTTCCGTTTAATCAGCATTAGGGTTTTAAACCCTAAACTGAACTCTTTCCTTCAGTCAGTATTAGGGTTTTAAACCCTAAACTGAACTTTTTCCATTCAGTCAGCATTAGGGTTTTAAACCCTAAACTGAACTCTTTCCAACCAGTCAGTATTAGGGTTTTAAACCCTAAACTGAACTTTCCCTTTAGTTAGCATTAGGGTTTTAAACCCTAAACTGAACTTTTTCCATTCAGTCAGCATTAGGGTTTTAAACCCTAAACTGAACTTTTTCCATTCAGTCAGTATTAGGGTTTTAAACCCTAAACTGAACTCTTTCCAGCCAGTCAGTATTAGGGTTTTAAACCCTAAACTGAACTTTTCCTTTAGTCAGCATTAGGGTTTTAAACCCTAAACTGAACTCTTTCCTTCAGTCAGTATTAGGGTTTTAAACCCTAAACTGAACTTTTCCTTTAGTCAGCATTAGGGTTTTAAACCCTAAACTGAACTCTTTCCTTCAGTCAGTATTAGGGTTTTAAACCCTAAACTGAACTTTTTCCATTCAGTCAGCATTAGGGTTTTAAACCCTAAACTGAACTCTTTCCTTCAGTCAACATTAGGGTTTTAAACCCTAAACTGAACTTTTCCACTCAGTCAGCATTAGGGTTTTAAACCCTAAACTGAACTCTTCCTTTAGCCAGCATTAGGGTTTTAAACCCTAAACTGAACTTTTTCCATTCAGTCAGCATTAGGGTTTTAAACCCTAAACTGAACTCTTTCCAGCCAGTCAGTATTAGGGTTTTGAACCCTAAACTGAACTTTCCCTTTAGTCAGCATTAGGGTTTTAAACCCTAAACTAAACTCTTTCCTTCAGTCAGTATTAAGGTTTTAAACCCTAAACTGAACTTTTTCCATTCAGTCCGCATTAGGGTTTTAAACCCTAAACTGAACTCTTTCCAGCCAGTCAGTATTAGGGTTTTAAACCCTAAACTGAACTTTCCCTTCAGTCAACATTAGGGTTTTAAACCCTAAACTGAAATTTTCCATTCAGTCAGCATTAGGGTTTTAAACCCTAAACTGAACACTCTCCTTTAGTCAGCATTAGTGTTTTAAACCCTAAACTGAACTTTTTCCATTTAGTCAGCATTAGGGTTTTAAACCCTAAACTGAACTCTTTCCAGCCAGTCAGTATTAGGGTTTTAAACCCTAAACTGAACTTTTCCATTCAGTCAGCATTAGGGTTTTAAACCCTAAACTGAACTCTTTCCAGCCAGTCAGTATTAGGGTTTTAAACCCTAAACTGAACTTTTTCCATTCAGTCAACATTAGGGTTTTAAACCCTAAACTGAACTCTTTCCATTCAGTCAGCATTAGGGTTTTAAACCCTAAACTGAACTTTTCCCTTTAGTCAGCATTAGGGTTTTAAACCCTAAACTGAACTCTTTCCTTCAGTCAGCATTAGGGTTTTAAACCCTAAACTGAACTTTTCCATTCAGTCAGCATTAGGGTTTTAAACCCTAAACTGAACTCTTTCCTTTAGTCAGCATTAGGGTTTTAAACCCTAAACTGAACTTTTTCCATTTAGTCAGCATTAGGGTTTTAAACCCTAAACTAAACTCTTTCCAGCCAGTCAGTATTAGGGTTTTAAACCCTAAACTGAACTTTCCCTTTAGTCAGCATTAAGATTTTAAACCCTAAACTGAACTCTTTCCTTTAGTCAGTATTAGGGTTTTAAACCCTAAACTGAACTTTTTCCATTCAGTCAGCATTAGGGTTTTAAACCCTAAACTGAACTCTTTCCAGCCAGTCAGTATTAGGGTTTTAAACCCTAAACTGAACTTTCCCTTTAGTCAGCATTAGGGTTTTAAACCCTAAACTGAACTCTTTCCTTCAGTCAGCATTAGGGTTTTAATCCCTAAACTGAACTTTTCCATTCAGTCAGCATTAGGGTTTTAAACCCTAAACTGAACTCTTTCCTTTAGTCATCATTAGGGTTTTAAACCCTAAACTGAACTTTTTCCATTCAGTCAGCATTAGAGTTTTAAACCCTAAACTGAACTCTTTCCAGCCAGTCAGTATTAGGGTTTTAAACCCTAAATTGAACTTTCCCTTTAGTCAGCATTAGGGTTTTAAACCCTAAACTGAACTCTTTCCTTCAGTCAGCATTAGGGTTTTAAACCCTAAACTGAACTTTTCAATTCGGTCAGCATTAGGGTTTTAAACCCTAAACTGAACTATTTCCTTCAGTCAGCATTAGTGTTTTAAACCCTAAACTGAACTTTTCCATTCACTCAGCATTAGGGTTTTAAACCCTAAACTGAACTCTTTCCTTCAGTCAGTATTAGGGTTTTAAACCCTAAACTGAACTTTTTCCATTCAGTCAGCATTAGGGTTTTAAACCCTAGACTGAACTCTTTCCAGCCAGTCAGTATTAGGGTTTTAAACCCGAAACTGAAAATTTCCATTCAGTCAGCATTAGAGTTTTAAACCCTAAACTGAACTCTTTCCTTTAGTTAGCATTAGGGTTTTAAACCCTAAACTGAACTTTTTCAATTCAGACAGCATTAGGGTTTTAAACCCTAAACTGAACTCTTTCCAGCCAGTCAGTATTAGGGTTTTAAACCCTAAACTGAACTTTCCCTTTAGTTAGCATTAGGGTTTTAAACCCTAAATTGAACTCTTTCTTTCAGTCCGTATTAAGGTTTTAAACCCTAAACTGAACTTTTTCATTCAGTCAGCATTAGGGTTTTAAACCCTAAACTGAACTCTTTCCAGCCAGTCAGTATTAGGGTTTTAAATCCTAAACTGAACTTTTCCCTTTAGTCAGCATTAGAGTTTTAAACCCAAAACTGAACTCTTTCCTTCAGTCACCATTAGGGTTTTAAACCCTAAACTGAACTTTTCCATTCAGTCAGCATTAGGGTTTTAAACCCTAAACTAAACTCTTTCCTTCAGTCACCATTAGGGTTTTAAACCCTAAACTGAACTCTTTCCATTTAGTCAGCATTAGGGTTTTAAACCCTAAACTGAACTCTTTCCATTCAGTCAGCATTAGGGTTTTAAACCCTAAACTGAACTCTTTCCTTTAGTCAGCATTAGGGTTTTAAACCCTAAACTGAACTTTTTCCATTCAGTCAGCATTAGGGTTTTAAACCCTAAACTGAACTCTTTCCTTTAGTCAGCATTAGGGTTTTAAACCCTAAACTGAACTTTTTCCATTCAGTCAGCATTAGGGTTTTAAACCCTAAACTGAACTCTTTCCTTTAGTCAGCATTAGGGTTTTAAACCCTAAACTGAACTTTTTCCATTCAGTCAGCATTAGGGTTTTAAACCCTAAACTGAACTCTTTCCAGCCAGTCAGTATTAGGGTTTTAAACCCTAAACTGAACTTTCCCTTTAGTCAGCATTAGGGTTTTAAACCCTAAACTGAACTCTTTCCTTCAGTCAGTATTAGGGTTTTAAACCCTAAACTGAACATTCCCTTTAGTCAGCATTAGGGTTTTAAACCCTAAACTGAACTCTTTCCTTCAGTCAGTATTAGGGTTTTAAACCCTAAACTGAACTTTTTCCATTCAGTCAGCATTAGGGTTTTAAACCCTAAACTGAACTTTTTCATTCAGTCAGCATTAGGGTTTTAAACCCTAAACTGAACTTTCCCTTTAGTCAGCATTAGGGTTTTAAACCCTAAACTGAACTCTTTCCTTCAGTCAGCATTAGAGTTTAAAACCCTAAACTGAACTTTTCCATTCAGTCAGCATTAGGGTTTTAAACCCTAAACTGAACTCTTTCCTTTAGTCAGCATTAGGGTTTTAAACCCTAAACTGAACTCTTTCCTTCAGTCAGTATTAGGGTTTTAAACCCTAAACTGAACTCTTTCCAACCAGTCAGTATTAGGGTTTTAAACCCTAAACTGAACTTTTCCTTTAGTCAGCATTAGGGTTTTAAACCCTAAACTGAACTCTTTCCTCTTCAATCAGTATTAGGGTTTTAAACCCTAAACTGAACTTTTTCAATTCAGTCAGCATTAGGGTTTTAAACCCTAAACTGAACTCTTTCCAGCCAGTCAGTATTAGGGTTTTAAACCCTAAACTAAACTTTCCCTTTAGTCAGCATTAGGGTTTTAAACCCTAAACTGAACTCTTTCCCTTCAGTCAGTATTAGGGTTTTAAACCCTAAACTGAACTTTTTCCATTCAGTCAGCATTAGGGTTTTAAACCCTAAACTGAACTCTTTCCAGCCAGTCAGTATTAGGGTTTTAAACCCTAAACTGAACTTTTCCTTTAGTCAGCATTAGGGTTTTAAACCCTAAACTGAACTTTTTCCATTCAGTCAGCATTAGGGTTTTAAACCCTAAACTGAACTCTTTCCTTTAGTCAGTATTAGGGTTTTAAACCCTAAACTGAACTTTTTCCATTCAGTCAGCATTAGGGTTTTAAACCCTAAACTGAACTCTTTCCTTTAGTCAGCATTTAGGGTTTTAAACCCTAAACTGAACTTTTTTCATTCAGTCAGCATTAGGGTTTTAAACCCTAAACTGAACTTTTCCATTCAGTCAGCATTAGGGTTTTAAACCCTAAACTGAACTCTTTCCTTTAAACAGCATTAGGGTTTTAAACCCTAAACTAAACTCTTTCCTTCAGTCAGCATTAGGGTTTTAAACCCTAAACTGAACTTTTCCATTCAGTCAGCATTAGGGTTTTAAACCCTAAACTAAACTCTTTCCTTCAGTCAGCATTAGGGTTTTAAACCCTAAACTGAACTCTTTCCTTCAGTCAGTATTAGGGTTTTAAACCCTAAACTGAACATTCCCTTTAGTCAACATTAGGGTTTTAAACCCTAAACTGAACTCTTTCCTTCAGTCAGTATTAGGGTTTTAAACCCTAAACTGAACTTTTTCCATTCATTCAGCATTAGGGTTTTAAACCCTAAACTGAACTCTTTCCTTCAGTCAACATTAGGGTTTTAAACCCTAAACTGAACTTTTCCACTCAGTAAGCATTAGGGTTTTAAACCCTAAACTGAACTCTTTCCTTTAGCCAGCATTTAGGGTTTTAAACCCTAAACTAAACTTTTTTCATTCAGTCAGCATTAGGGTTTTAAACCCTAAACTGAACTTTTCCATTCAGTCAGCATTAGGGTTTTAAACCCTAAACTGAACTCTTTCCATTCAGTCAGCATTAGGGTTTTAAACCCTAAACTAAACTCTTTCCTTCAGTCAGCATTAGGGTTTTAAACCCTAAACTGAACTCTTTCCTTCAGTCAGTATTAGGGTTTTAAACCCTAAACTGAACTTTTTCCATTCAGTCAGCATTAGGGTTTTAAACCCTAAACTGAACTTTTCCATTCAGTCAGCATTAGGGTTTTAAACCCTAAACTGAACTTTTCCTTTAGTCAGCATTAGGGTTTTAAACCCTAAACTGAACTCTTTCCTTCAGTCAGCATTAGGGTTTTAAACCCTAAACTGAACTTTTCCATTCAGTCAGCATTAGGGTTTTAAACCTAAACTGAACTCTTTCCTTTAGTCAGCATTAGGGTTTTAAACCCTAAACTGAACTCTTTCCTTCAGTCAGTATTAGGGTTTTAAACCCTAAACTGAACTTTTTCCATTCAGTCAGCATTAGGGTTTTAAACCCTAAACTGAACTTTTCCATTCAGTCAGCATTAGGGTTTTAAACCCTAAACTGAACTTTCCCTTTAGTCAGCATTAGGGTTTTAAACCCTAAACTGAACTTTTTCCTTCAGTCAGCATTAGGGTTTTAAACCCTAAACTGAACTTTTTCCATTCAGTCAGCATTAGGGTTTTAAACCCTAAACTGAACTCTTTCCTTTAGTCAGCATTAGGGTTTTAAACCCTAAACTGAACTCTTTCCTTCAGTCAGTATTAGGGTTTTAAACCCTAAACTGAACTTTTTCCATTCAATCAGCATTAGGGTTTTAAACCCTAAACTGAACTTTTCCATTCAGTCAGCATTAGGGTTTTAAACCCTAAACTGAACTCTTTCCTTTAAACAGCATTAGGGTTTTAAACCCTAAACTGAACTTTTTCAATTCAGTCAGCATTAGGGTTTTAAACCCTAAACTGATCTCTTTCCAGCCAGTCAGTATTAGGGTTTTAAACCCTAAACTGAACTCTTTTCCATTCAGTCAGCATTAGGGTTTTAAACCCTAAACTGAACTCTTTCCTTTAGTCAGCATTAGGGTTTTAAACCCTATACTGAACTTTTTCCATTTAGTCAGCATTAGGGTTTTAAACCCTAAACTGAACTCTTTCCAGCCAGTCAGTATTAGGGTTTTAAACCGTAAACTGAACTTTCCCTTTAGTCAACATTAAGATTTTAAATCCTAAACTGAACTCTTTCCTTCAATCAGTATTAGGGTTTTAAACCCTAAACTGAACTTTTTCCATTCAGTCAGCATTAGGGTTTTAAACCCTAAACTGAACTCTTTCCAGCCAGTCAGTATTAGGGTTTTAAACCCTAAACTGAACTTTACCTTTAGTCAGCATTAGGGTTTTAAACCCTAAACTGAACTCTTTCCTTCAGTCAGCATTAGGGTTTTAAACCCTAAACTGAACTTTTCCATTCAGTCAGCATTAGGGTTTTAAACCCTAAACTGAACTCTTTCCTTTAGTCAGCATTAGGGTTTTAAACCCTAAACTGAACTTTTTCCATTCAGTCAACATTAGAGTTTTAAACCCTAAACTGAACTCTTTCCAGCCAGTCAGTATTAGGGTTTTAAACCCTAAATTGAACTTTCCCTTTAGTCAGCATTAGGGTTTTAAACCCTAAACTGAACTCTTTCCTTCAGTCAGCATTAGGGTTTTAAACCCTAAACTGAACTTTTCAATTCGGTCAGCATTAGGGTTTTAAACCCTAAACTGAACTCTTTCCTTCAGTCAGCATTAGTGTTTTAAACCCTAAACTGCACTTTTCCATTCAGTCAGCATTAGGGTTTTAAACCCTAAACTGAACTCTTTCCTTCAGTCAGTATTAGGGTTTTAAACCCTAAACTGAACTTTTTCCATTCAGTGAGCATGAGGGTTTTAAACGCTAGACTGAACTCTTTCCAGCCAGTCAGTATTAGGGTTTTAAACCCGAAACTGAAATTTTCCATTCAGTCAGCATTAGGGTTTTAAACCCTAAACTGAACTCTTTCCTTTAGTCAGCATTAGAGTTTTAAACCCTAAACTGAACTTTTTCAATTCAGTCAGCATTAGGGTTTTAAACCCTAAGCTGAACTCTTTCCAGCCAGTCAGTATTAGGGTTTTAAACCCTAAACTGAACTTTCCCTTTAGTTAGCATTAGGGTTTTAAACCCTAAACTGAACTCTTTCCTTTCAGTTAGTATTAAGGTTTTAAACCCTAAACTGAACTTTTTCATTCAGTCAGCATTAGGGTTTTAAACCCTAAACTGAACTCTTTCCAGCCAGTCAGTATTAGGGTTTTAAATCCTAAACTAAACTTTCCCTTTAGTCAGCATTAAGGTTTTAAACCCTAAACTGAACTCTTTCCTTCAGTCAGCATTAGGGTTTTAAGCCCTAAACTGAACTTTTACATTCAATCAGTATTAGGGTTTTAAACCCTAAACTGAACATTCCCTTTAGTCAACATTAGGGTTTTAAACCCTAAACTGAACTCTTTCCTTCAGTCAGTATTAGGGTTTTAAACCCTAAACTGAACTTTTTCCATTCATTCAGCATTAGGGTTTTAAACCCTAAACTGAACTCTTTCCTTCAGTCAACATTAGGGTTTTAAACCCTAAACTGAACTTTTCCACTCAGTAAGCATTAGGGTTTTAAACCCTAAACTGAACTCTTTCCTTTAGCCAGCATTTAGGTTTTAAACCCTAAACTAAACTTTTTCCATTCAGTCAGCATTAGGGTTTTAAACCCTAAACTGAACTTTTCCATTCAGTCAGCATTAGGGTTTTAAACCCTAAACTGAACTCTTTCCTTTAAACAGCATTAGGGTTTTAAACCCTAAACTAAACTCTTTCCTTCAGTCAGCATTAGGGTTTTAAACCCTAAACTGAACTTTTCCATTCAGTCAGCATTAGGGTTTTAAACCCTAAACTGAACTCTTTCCTTCAGTCAGCATTAGGGTTTTAAACCCTAAACTGAACTCTTTCCTTCAGTCAGTATTAGGGTTTTAAACCCTAAACTGAACTTTTTCCATTCAGTCAGCATTAGGGTTTTAAACCCTAAACTGAACTTTTCCATTCAGTCAGCATTAGGGTTTTAAACCCTAAACTGAACTTTTCCTTTAGTCAGCATTAGGGTTTTAAACCCTAAACTGAACTCTTTCCTTCAGTCAGCATTAGGGTTTTAAACCCTAAACTGAACTTTTCCATTCAGTCAGCATTAGGGTTTTAAACCTAAACTGAACTCTTTCCTTTAGTCAGCATTAGGGTTTTAAACCCTAAACTGAACTCTTTCCTTCAGTCAGTATTAGGGTTTTAAACCCTAAACTGAACTTTTTCCATTCAGTCAGCATTAGGGTTTTAAACCCTAAACTGAACTTTTCCATTCAGTCAGCATTAGGGTTTTAAACCCTAAACTGAACTTTCCCTTTAGTCAGCATTAGGGTTTTAAACCCTAAACTGAACTCTTTCCTTCAGTCAGCATTAGGGTTTTAAACCCTAAACTGAACTTTTCCATTCAGTCAGCATTAGGGTTTTAAACCTAAACTGAACTCTTTCCTTTAGTCAGCATTAGGGTTTTAAACCCTAAACTGAACTCTTTCCTTCAGTCAGTATTAGGGTTTTAAACCCTAAACTGAACTTTTTCCATTCAATCAGCATTAGGGTTTTAAACCCTAAACTGAACTTTTCCATTCAGTCAGCATTAGGGTTTTAAACCCTAAACTGAACTCTTTCCTTTAAACAGCATTAGGGTTTTAAACCCTAAACTGAACTTTTTCAATTCAGTCAGCATTAGGGTTTTAAACCCTAAACTGATCTCTTTCCAGCCAGTCAGTATTAGGGTTTTAAACCCTAAACTGAACTCTTTTCCATTCAGTCAGCATTAGGGTTTTAAACCCTAAACTGAACTCTTTCCTTTAGTCAGCATTAGGGTTTTAAACCCTATACTGAACTTTTTCCATTTAGTCAGCATTAGGGTTTTAAACCCTAAACTGAACTCTTTCCAGCCAGTCAGTATTAGGGTTTTAAACCGTAAACTGAACTTTCCCTTTAGTCAACATTAAGATTTTAAATCCTAAACTGAACTCTTTCCTTCAATCAGTATTAGGGTTTTAAACCCTAAACTGAACTTTTTCCATTCAGTCAGCATTAGGGTTTTAAACCCTAAACTGAACTCTTTCCAGCCAGTCAGTATTAGGGTTTTAAACCCTAAACTGAACTTTACCTTTAGTCAGCATTAGGGTTTTAAACCCTAAACTGAACTCTTTCCTTCAGTCAGCATTAGGGTTTTAAACCCTAAACTGAACTTTTCCATTCAGTCAGCATTAGGGTTTTAAACCCTAAACTGAACTCTTTCCTTTAGTCAGCATTAGGGTTTTAAACCCTAAACTGAACTTTTTCCATTCAGTCAGCATTAGAGTTTTAAACCCTAAACTGAACTCTTTCCAGCCAGTCAGTATTAGGGTTTTAAACCCTAAATTGAACTTTTCCTTTAGTCAGCATTAGGGTTTTAAACCCTAAACTGAACTCTTTCCTTCAGTCAGCATTAGGGTTTTAAACCCTAAACTGAACTTTTCAATTCGGTCAGCATTAGGGTTTTAAACCCTAAACTGAACTCTTTCCTTCAGTCAGCATTAGTGTTTTAAACCCTAAACTGCACTTTTCCATTCAGTCAGCATTAGGGTTTTAAACCCTAAACTGAACTCTTTCCTTCAGTCAGTATTAGGGTTTTAAACCCTAAACTGAACTTTTTCCATTCAGTGAGCATGAGGGTTTTAAACGCTAGACTGAACTCTTTCCAGCCAGTCAGTATTAGGGTTTTAAACCCGAAACTGAAATTTTCCATTCAGTCAGCATTAGGGTTTTAAACCCTAAACTGAACTCTTTCCTTTAGTCAGCATTAGAGTTTTAAACCCTAAACTGAACTTTTTCAATTCAGTCAGCATTAGGGTTTTAAACCCTAAGCTGAACTCTTTCCAGCCAGTCAGTATTAGGGTTTTAAACCCTAAACTGAACTTTCCCTTTAGTTAGCATTAGGGTTTTAAACCCTAAACTGAACTCTTTCTTTCAGTTAGTATTAAGGTTTTAAACCCTAAACTGAACTTTTTCATTCAGTCAGCATTAGGGTTTTAAACCCTAAACTGAACTCTTTCCAGCCAGTCAGTATTAGGGTTTTAAATCCTAAACTAAACTTTCCCTTTAGTCAGCATTAAGGTTTTAAACCCTAAACTGAACTCTTTCCTTCAGTCAGCATTAGGGTTTTAAGCCCTAAACTGAACTTTTCCATTCAGTCAGCATTAGGGTTTTAAACCCTAAACTGAACTCTTTCCTTTAGTTAGCATTAGGGTTTTAAACCCTAAACTGAACTTTTTCCATTCAGTCAGCATTAGGGTTTTAAACCCTAAACTGAACTCTTTCCAGCCAGTCAGTATTAGGGTTTTAAACCTTAACTGAACTTTCCGTTTAATCAGCATTAGGGTTTTAAACCCTAAACTGAACTCTTTTCTTCAGTCAGTATTAGGGTTTTAAACCCTAAACTGAACTTTTTCCATTCAGTCAGCATTAGTGTTTTAAACCTAAACTGAACTCTTTCCAACCAGTCAATATTAGGGTTTTAAACCCTAAACTGAACTTTCCCTTTAGTCAGCATTAGGGTTTTAAACCCTAAACTGAACTTTTTCCCATTCAATCAGTATTAGGGTTTTAAACCCTAAACTGAACTTTTTCCATTCAGTCAGCATTAGGGTTTTAAACCCTAAACTGAACTTTTTCCATTCAGTCAGCATTAGGGTTTTAAACCCTAAACTGAACTCTTTCCTTTAGTCAGCATTAGGGTTTTAAACCCTAAACTGAACTTTTTCCATTCAGTCAGCATTAGGGTTTTAAACCCTAAACTGAACTCTTTCCTTTAGTCAGCATTAGGGTTTTAAACCCTAAACTGAACTCTTTCCATTCAGTCAGCATTAGGGTTTTAAACCCTAAACTGAACTCTTTCCTTTAGTCAGCATTAGGGTTTTAAACCCTATACTGAACTTTTTCCATTTAGTCAGCATTAGGGTTTTAAACCCTAAACTGAACTCTTTCCAGCCAGTCAGTATTAGGGTTTTAAACCGTAAACTGAACTTTCCCTTTAGTCAACATTAAGATTTTAAATCCTAAACTGAACTCTTTCCTTCAATCAGTATTAGGGTTTTAAACCCTAAACTGAACTTTTTCCATTCAGTCAGCATTAGGGTTTTAAACCCTAAACTGAACTCTTTCCAGCCAGTCAGTATTAGGGTTTTAAACCCTAAACTGAACTTTACCTTTAGTCAGCATTAGGGTTTTAAACCCTAAACTGAACTCTTTCCTTCAGTCAGCATTAGGGTTTTAAACCCTAAACTGAACTTTTCCATTCAGTCAGCATTAGGGTTTTAAACCCTAAACTGAACTCTTTCCTTTAGTCAGCATTAGGGTTTTAAACCCTAAACTGAACTTTTTCCATTCAGTCAACATTAGAGTTTTAAACCCTAAACTGAACTCTTTCCAGCCAGTCAGTATTAGGGTTTTAAACCCTAAATTGAACTTTCCCTTTAGTCAGCATTAGGGTTTTAAACCCTAAACTGAACTCTTTCCTTCAGTCAGCATTAGGGTTTTAAACCCTAAACTGAACTTTTCAATTCGGTCAGCATTAGGGTTTTAAACCCTAAACTGAACTCTTTCCTTCAGTCAGCATTAGTGTTTTAAACCCTAAACTGCACTTTTCCATTCAGTCAGCATTAGGGTTTTAAACCCTAAACTGAACTCTTTCCTTCAGTCAGTATTAGGGTTTTAAACCCTAAACTGAACTTTTTCCATTCAGTGAGCATGAGGGTTTTAAACGCTAGACTGAACTCTTTCCAGCCAGTCAGTATTAGGGTTTTAAACCCGAAACTGAAATTTTCCATTCAGTCAGCATTAGGGTTTTAAACCCTAAACTGAACTCTTTCCTTTAGTCAGCATTAGAGTTTTAAACCCTAAACTGAACTTTTTCAATTCAGTCAGCATTAGGGTTTTAAACCCTAAGCTGAACTCTTTCCAGCCAGTCAGTATTAGGGTTTTAAACCCTAAACTGAACTTTCCCTTTAGTTAGCATTAGGGTTTTAAACCCTAAACTGAACTCTTTCTTTCAGTTAGTATTAAGGTTTTAAACCCTAAACTGAACTTTTTCATTCAGTCAGCATTAGGGTTTTAAACCCTAAACTGAACTCTTTCCAGCCAGTCAGTATTAGGGTTTTAAATCCTAAACTAAACTTTCCCTTTAGTCAGCATTAAGGTTTTAAACCCTAAACTGAACTCTTTCCTTCAGTCAGCATTAGGGTTTTAAGCCCTAAACTGAACTTTTCCATTCAGTCAGCATTAGGGTTTTAAACCCTAAACTGAACTCTTTCCTTTAGTTAGCATTAGGGTTTTAAACCCTAAACTGAACTTTTTCCATTCAGTCAGCATTAGGGTTTTAAACCCTAAACTGAACTCTTTCCAGCCAGTCAGTATTAGGGTTTTAAACCTTAACTGAACTTTCCGTTTAATCAGCATTAGGGTTTTAAACCCTAAACTGAACTCTTTTCTTCAGTCAGTATTAGGGTTTTAAACCCTAAACTGAACTTTTTCCATTCAGTCAGCATTAGTGTTTTAAACCTAAACTGAACTCTTTCCAACCAGTCAATATTAGGGTTTTAAACCCTAAACTGAACTTTCCCTTTAGTCAGCATTAGGGTTTTAAACCCTAAACTGAACTTTTTCCCATTCAATCAGTATTAGGGTTTTAAACCCTAAACTGAACTTTTTCCATTCAGTCAGCATTAGGGTTTTAAACCCTAAACTGAACTTTTTCCATTCAGTCAGCATTAGGGTTTTAAACACTAAACTGAACTCTTTCCAGCCAGTCAGTATTAGGGTTTTAAACCCTAAACTGAACATTCCATTTAGTCAGCATTAGGGTTTTAAACCCTAAACTGAACTCTTTCCTCCAGTCAGTATTAGGGTTTTAAACCCTAAACTGAACATTCCCTTTAGTCAGCATTAGGGTTTTAAACCCTAAACTGAACTCTTTTCTTCAGTCAGTATTAGGGTTTTAAACCCTAAACTGAACTTTTTCCATACAGTCAGCATTAGGGTTTTAAACCCTAAACTGAACTCTTTCCTTCAATCAACATTAGGGTTTTAAACCCTAAACTGAACTTTTCCACTCAGTAAGCATTAGGGTTTTAAACCCTAAACTGAACTCTTTCCTTTTGCCAGCATTTGGGTTTTAAACCCTAAATTGAACTTTTTCCATTCAGTCAGTATTAGGGTTTTAAACCCTAAACTGAACTCTTTCCAGCCAGTCAGTATTAGGGTTTTAAACCCTAAACTGAACTTTTCCTTTAGTCAGCATTAGGGTTTTAAACCCTAAACTAAACTCTTTCCTTCAGTCAGCATTAGGGTTTTAAACCCTAAACTGAACTTTTCCATTCAGTCAGCATTAGGGTTTTAAACCCTAAACTAAACTCTTTCCTTCAGTCAGCATTAGGGTTTTAAACCCTAAACTGAACTCTTTCCTTCAGTCAGTATTAGGGTTTTAAACCCTAAACTGAACTTTTTCCATTCAGTCAGCATTAGGGTTTTAAACCCTAAACTGAACTTTTTCATTCAGTCAGCATTAGGGTTTTAAACCCTAAACTGAACTTTCCCTTTAGTCAGCATTAGGGTTTTAAACCCTAAACTGAACTCTTTCCTTCAGTCAGCATTAGGGTTTAAAACCCTAAACTGAACTTTTCCATTCAGTCAGCATTAGGGTTTTAAACCCTAAACTGAACTCTTTCCTTTAGTCAGCATTAGGGTTTTAAACCCTAAACTAAACTCTTTCCTTCAGTCAGTATTAGGGTTTTAAACCCTAAACTGAACTCTTTCCAACCAGTCAGTATTAGGGTTTTAAACCCTAAACTGAACTTTCCCTTTAGTCAGCATTAGGGTTTTAAACCCTAAACTGAACTTTTTCCCATTCAGTCAGTATTAGGGTTTTAAACCCTAAACTGAACTTTTTCAATTCAGTCAGCATTAGGGTTTTAAACCCTAAACTGAACTCTTTCCAGCCAGTCAGTATTAGGGTTTTAAACCCTAAACTAAACTTTCCCTTTAGTCAGCATTAGGGTTTTAAACCCTAAACTGAACTCTTTCTTTCAGTCAGTATTAAGGTTTTAAACCCTAAACTGAACTTTTTCCATTCAGTCAGCATTAGGGTTTTAAACCCTAAACTGAACTCTTTCCAGCCAGTCAGTATTAGGGTTTTAAACCCTAAACTGAACTTTCCCTTCAGTCAACATTAGGGTTTTAAACCCTAAACTGAAATTTTCCATTCAATCAGCATTAGGGTTTTAAACCCTAAACTGAACTCTTTCCTTTAGTCAGCATTAGGGTTTTAAACCCTAAACTAAACTTTTTCCATTTAGTCAACATTAGGGTTTTAAACCCTAAACTGAAATCTTTCCAGCCAGTCAGTATTAGGGTTTTAAACCGTAAACTGAACTTTCCCTTTAGTCAACATTAAGATTTTAAACCCTAAACTGAACTCTTTCCTTCAATCAGTATTAGGGTTTCAAACCCTAAACTGAACTTTTTCCATTCAGTCAGCATTAGGGTTTTAAACCCTAGACTGAACTCTTTCCAGCCTGTCAGTATTAGGGTTTTAAACCCGAAACTGAAATTTTCCATTCAGTTAGCATTAGGGTTTTAATCCCTAAACTGAACTCTTTCCTTTAGTCAGCATTAGGGTTTTAAACCCTAAACTGAACTTTTTCAATTCAGTCAGCATTAGGGTTTTAAACCCTAAACTGAACTCTTTCCAGCCAGTCAGTATTAGGGTTTTAAACCCTAAACTGAACTTTCCCTTTAGTTAGCATTAGGGTTTTAAACCCTAAACTGAACTCTTTCTTTCAGTCAGTATTAAGGTTTTAAACCCTAAACTGAACTTTTTCAATTAGTCAACATTAGGGTTTTAAACCCTAAACTGAACTCTTTCCAGCCAGTCAGTATTAGGGTTTTAAATCCTAAACTAAACTTTCCCTTTAGTCAGCATTAGGGTTTTAAACCCTAAACTGAACTCTTTCCTTCAGTCAGCATTAGGGTTTTAAACCCTAAACTGAACTTTTCCATTCAGTCAGCATTAGGGTTTTAAACCCTAAACTGAACTCTTTCCTTTAGTTAGCATTAGGGTTTTAAACCCTAAACTGAACTTTTTCCATTCAGTCAGCATTAGGGTTTTAAACCCTAAACTGAACTCTTTCCAGCCAGTCAGTATTATGGTTTTAAACCTTAACTGAACTTTCCGTTTAATCAGCATTAGGGTTTTAAACCCTAAACTGAACTCTTTTCTTCAGTCAGTATTAGGGTTTTAAACCCTAAACTGAACTTTTTCCATTCAGTCAGCATTAGGGTTTTAAACCCTAAACTGAACTCTTTCCAACCAGTCAGTATTAGGGTTTTAAACCCTAAACTGAACTTTCCCTTTAGTTAGCATTAGGGTTTTAAACCCTAAACTGAACTTTTTCCATTCAGTCAGCATTAGGGTTTTAAACCCTAAACTGAACTTTTTCCATTCAGTCAGTATTAGGGTTTTAAACTCTAATCTGAACTCTTTCCAGCCAGTCAGTATTAGGGTTTTAAACCCTAAACTGAACTTTCCCTTTAGTCAGCATTAGGGTTTTAAACCCTAAAGTGAACTCTTTCCTTCAGTCAGTATTAGGGTTTTAAACCCTAAACTGAACATTCCCTTTAGTCAGCATTAGGGTTTTAAACCCTAAACTGAACTCTTTCCTTCAGTCAGTATTAGGGTTTTAAACCCTAAACTGAACTTTTTCCATTCAGTCAGCATTAGGGTTTTAAACCCTAAACTGAACTCTTTCCTTCAGTCAACATTAGGGTTTTAAACCCTAAACTGAACTTTTCCACTCAGTAAGCATCAGGGTTTTAAACCCTAAACTGAACTCTTCCTTTAGCCAGCATTAGGGTTTTAAACCCTAAACTGAACTTTTTCCATTCAGTCAGCATTAGGGTTATAAATCCTAAACTGAACTCTTTCCAGCCAGTCAGTATTAGGGTTTTGAACCCTAAACTGAACTTTCCCTTTAGTCAGCATTAGAGTTTTAAACCCTAAACTAAACTCTTTCCTTCAGTCAGTATTAAGGTTTTAAACCCTAAACTGAACTTTTTCCATTCAGTCCGCATTAGGGTTTTAAACCCTAAATGAACTCTTTCCAGCCAGTCAGTATTTGGGTTTTAAACCCTAAACTGAACTTTCCCTTCAATCAACATTAGGGTTTTAAACCCTAAACTGAAATTTTCCATTCAGTCAGCATTAGGGTTTTAAACCCTAAACTGAACACTCTCCTTTAGTCAGCATTAGTGTTTTAAACCCTAAACTGAACTTTTTCCATTTAGTCAGCATTAGGGTTTTAAACCCTAAACTGAACTCTTTCCAGCCAGTCAGTATTAGGGTTTTAATCCCTAAACTGAACTTTCCCTTTAGTCAGCATTATTATTTTAAACCCTAAACTGAACTCTTTCCTTCAATCAGTATTAGGGTTTTAAACCCTAAACTGAACTTTTTCCATTCAGTCAACATTAGGGTTTTAAACCCTAAACTGAACTCTTTCCAGCCAGTCCGCATTAGGGTTTTAAACTCTAAATTGAACTTTCCCTTTAGTCAGCATTAGGGTTTTAAACCCTAAACTGAACTCTTTCCTTCAGTCAGCATTAGGGTTTTAAACCCTAAACTGAAATTTTCCATTCAGTCAGCATTAGGGTTTTAAACCCTAAACTGAACTCTTTCCTTTAGTCAGCATTAGGGTTTTAAACCCTAAACTGAACTTTTTCCATTTAGTCAGCATTAGGGTTTTAAACCCTAAACTAAACTCTTTCCAGCCAGTCAGTATTAGGGTTTTAAACCCTAAACTGAACTTTCCCTTTAGTCAGCATTAAGATTTTAAACCCTAAACTGAACTCTTTCCTTTAATCAGTATTAGGGTTTTAAACCCTAAACTGAACTTTTTCCCATTCAGTCAGTATTAGGGTTTTAAACCCTAAACTGAACTCTTTCCAGCCAGTCAGTATTAGGGTTTTAAACCCTAAACTGAACTTTCCCTTTAGTCAGCATTAGGGTTTTAAACCCTAAACTGAACTCTTTCCTTCAGTCAGCATTAGGGTTTTAATCCCTAAACTGAACTTTTCCATTCAGTCAGCATTAGGGTTTTAAACCCTAAACTGAACTCTTTCCTTTAGTCATCATTAGGGTTTTAAACCCTAAACTGAACTTTTTCCATTCAGTCAGCATTAGAGTTTTAAACCCTAAACTGAACTCTTTCCAGCCAGTCAGTATTAGGGTTTTAAACCCTAAATTGAACTTTCCCTTTAGTCAGCATTAGGGTTTTAAACCCTAAACTGAACTCTTTCCTTCAGTCAGCATTAGGGTTTTAAACCCTAAACTGAACTTTTCAATTCGGTCAGCATTAGGGTTTTAAACCCTAAACTGAACTATTTCCTTCAGTCAGCATTAGTGTTTTAAACCCTAAACTGAACTTTTCCATTCACTCAGCATTAGGGTTTTAAACCCTAAACTGAACTCTTTCCTTCAGTCAGTATTAGGGTTTTAAACCCTAAACTGAACTTTTTCCATTCAGTCAGCATTAGGGTTTTAAACCCTAGACTGAACTCTTTCCAGCCAGTCAGTATTAGGGTTTTAAACCCGAAACTGAAAATTTCCATTCAGTCAGCATTAGAGTTTTAAACCCTAAACTGAACTCTTTCCTTTAGTTAGCATTAGGGTTTTAAACCCTAAACTGAACTTTTTCAATTCAGACAGCATTAGGGTTTTAAACCCTAAACTGAACTCTTTCCAGCCAGTCAGTATTAGGGTTTTAAACCCTAAACTGAACTTTCCCTTTAGTTAGCATTAGGGTTTTAAACCCTAAATTGAACTCTTTCTTTCAGTCCGTATTAAGGTTTTAAACCCTAAACTGAACTTTTTCATTCAGTCAGCATTAGGGTTTTAAACCCTAAACTGAACTCTTTCCAGCCAGTCAGTATTAGGGTTTTAAATCCTAAACTGAACTTTCCCTTTAGTCAGCATTAGAGTTTTAAACCCAAAACTGAACTCTTTCCTTCAGTCACCATTAGGGTTTTAAACCCTAAACTGAACTTTTCCATTCAGTCAGCATTAGGGTTTTAAACCCTAAACTGAACTCTTTCCTTTAGTTAGCATTAGGGTTTTAAACCCTAAACTGAACTCTTTCCATTTAGTCAGCATTAGGGTTTTAAACCCTAAACTGAACTCTTTCCAGCCAGTCAGTATTAGGGTTTTAAACCTTAACTGAACTTTCCGTTTAATCAGCATTAGGGTTTTAAACCCTAAACTGAACTCTTTTCTTCAGTCAGTATTAGGGTTTTAAACCCTAAACTGAACTTTTTCCATTCAGTCAGCATTAGGGTTTTAAACCCTAAACTGAACTTTTTCCCATTCAGTCAGTATTAGGGTTTTAAACCCTAAACTGAACTTTTTCCATTCAGTCAGCATTAGGGTTTTAAACCCTAAACTGAACTTTTTCTATTCAGTCAGCATTAGGGTTTTAAACCCTAAACTGAACTCTTTCCAGCCAGTCAGTATTAGGGTTTTAAACCCTAAACTGAACATTCCCTTTAGTCAGCATTAGGGTTTTAAACCCTAAACTGAACTCTTTCCTTCAGTCAGTATTAGGGTTTTAAACCCTAAACTGAACATTCCCTTTAGTCAGCATTAGGGTTTTAAACCCTAAACTGAACTCTTTCCTTCAGTCAGTATTAGGGTTTTAAACCCTAAACTGAACTTTTTCCATTCAGTCAGCATTAGGGTTTTAAACCCTAAACTGAACTTTTTCATTCAGTCAGCATTAGGGTTTTAAACCCTAAACTGAACTTTCCCTTTAGTCAGCATTAGGGTTTTAAACCCTAAACTGAACTCTTTCCTTCAGTCAGCATTAGAGTTTAAAACCCTAAACTGAACTTTTCCATTCAGTCAGCATTAGGGTTTTAAACCTAAACTGAACTCTTTCCTTTAGTCAGCATTAGGGTTTTAAACCCTAAACTGAACTCTTTCCTTCAGTCAGTATTAGGGTTTTAAACCCTAAACTGAACTCTTTCCAACCAGTCAGTATTAGGGTTTTAAACCCTAAACTGAACTTTCCCTTTAGTCAGCATTAGGGTTTTAAACCCTAAACTGAACTTTTTCCCATTCAGTCAGTATTAGGGTTTTAAACCCTAAACTGAACTTTTTCAATTCAGTCAGCATTAGGGTTTTAAACCCTAAACTGAACTCTTTCCAGCCAGTCAGTATTAGGGTTTTAAACCCTAAACTAAACTTTCCCTTTAGTCAGCATTAGGGTTTTAAACCCTAAACTGAACTCTTTCTTTCAGTCAGTATTAAGGTTTTAAACCCTAAACTGAACTTTTTCCATTCAGTCAGCATTAGGGTTTTAAACCCTAAACTGAACTCTTTCCAGCCAGTCAGTATTAGGGTTTTAAACCCTAAACTGAACTCTTTCCTTCAGTCAGCATTAGGGTTTTAAACCCTAAACTGAACTTTTCCATTCAGTCAGCATTAGGGTTTTAAACCCTAAACTGAACTCTTTCCTTTAGTCAGCATTAGGGTTTTAAACCCTAAACTGAACTTTTTCCATTTAGTCAGCATTAGGGTTTTAAACCCTAAACTAAACTCTTTCCAGCCAGTCAGTATTAGGGTTTTAAACCCTAAACTGAACTTTCCCTTTAGTCAGCATTAAGATTTTAAACCCTAAACTGAACTCTTTCCTTTAATCAGTATTAGGGTTTTAAAACCTAAACTGAACTTTTTCCATTCAGTCAACATTAGGGTTTTAAACCCTAAACTGAACTCTTTCCAGCCAGTCAGTATTAGGGTTTTAAACCCTAAACTGAACTTTCCCTTTAGTCAGCATTAGGGTTTTAAACCCTAAACTGAACTCTTTCCTTCAGTCAGCATTAGGGTTTTAATCCCTAAACTGAACTTTTCCATTCAGTCAGCATTAGGGTTTTAAACCCTAAACTGAACTCTTTCCTTTAGTCATCATTAGGGTTTTAAACCCTAAACTGAACTTTTTCCATTCAGTCAGCATTAGAGTTTTAAACCCTAAACTGAACTCTTTCCAGCCAGTCAGTATTAGGGTTTTAAACCCTAAATTGAACTTTCCCTTTAGTCAGCATTAGGGTTTTAAACCCTAAACTGAACTCTTTCCTTCAGTCAGCATTAGGGTTTTAAACCCTAAACTGAACTTTTCAATTCGGTCAGCATTAGGGTTTTAAACCCTAAACTGAACTATTTCCTTCAGTCAGCATTAGTGTTTTAAACCCTAAACTGAACTTTTCCATTCACTCAGCATTAGGGTTTTAAACCCTAAACTGAACTCTTTCCTTCAGTCAGTATTAGGGTTTTAAACCCTAAACTGAACTTTTTCCATTCAGTCAGCATTAGGGTTTTAAACCCTAGACTGAACTCTTTCCAGCCAGTCAGTATTAGGGTTTTAAACCCGAAACTGAAAATTTCCATTCAGTCAGCATTAGAGTTTTAAACCCTAAACTGAACTCTTTCCTTTAGTTAGCATTAGGGTTTTAAACCCTAAACTGAACTTTTTCAATTCAGACAGCATTAGGGTTTTAAACCCTAAACTGAACTCTTTCCAGCCAGTCAGTATTAGGGTTTTAAACCCTAAACTGAACTTTCCCTTTAGTTAGCATTAGGGTTTTAAACCCTAAATTGAACTCTTTCTTTCAGTCCGTATTAAGGTTTTAAACCCTAAACTGAACTTTTTCATTCAGTCAGCATTAGGGTTTTAAACCCTAAACTGAACTCTTTCCAGCCAGTCAGTATTAGGGTTTTAAATCCTAAACTGAACTTTCCCTTTAGTCAGCATTAGAGTTTTAAACCCAAAACTGAACTCTTTCCTTCAGTCACCATTAGGGTTTTAAACCCTAAACTGAACTTTTCCATTCAGTCAGCATTAGGGTTTTAAACCCTAAACTGAACTCTTTCCTTTAGTTAGCATTAGGGTTTTAAACCCTAAACTGAACTCTTTCCATTTAGTCAGCATTAGGGTTTTAAACCCTAAACTGAACTCTTTCCAGCCAGTCAGTATTAGGGTTTTAAACCTTAACTGAACTTTCCGTTTAATCAGCATTAGGGTTTTAAACCCTAAACTGAACTCTTTTCTTCAGTCAGTATTAGGGTTTTAAACCCTAAACTGAACTTTTTCCATTCAGTCAGCATTAGGGTTTTAAACCCTAAACTGAACTTTTTCCCATTCAGTCAGTATTAGGGTTTTAAACCCTAAACTGAACTTTTTCCATTCAGTCAGCATTAGGGTTTTAAACCCTAAACTGAACTTTTTCTATTCAGTCAGCATTAGGGTTTTAAACCCTAAACTGAACTCTTTCCAGCCAGTCAGTATTAGGGTTTTAAACCCTAAACTGAACATTCCCTTTAGTCAGCATTAGGGTTTTAAACCCTAAACTGAACTCTTTCCTTCAGTCAGTATTAGGGTTTTAAACCCTAAACTGAACATTCCCTTTAGTCAGCATTAGGGTTTTAAACCCTAAACTGAACTCTTTCCTTCAGTCAGTATTAGGGTTTTAAACCCTAAACTGAACTTTTTCCATTCAGTCAGCATTAGGGTTTTAAACCCTAAACTGAACTTTTTCATTCAGTCAGCATTAGGGTTTTAAACCCTAAACTGAACTTTCCCTTTAGTCAGCATTAGGGTTTTAAACCCTAAACTGAACTCTTTCCTTCAGTCAGCATTAGAGTTTAAAACCCTAAACTGAACTTTTCCATTCAGTCAGCATTAGGGTTTTAAACCTAAACTGAACTCTTTCCTTTAGTCAGCATTAGGGTTTTAAACCCTAAACTGAACTCTTTCCTTCAGTCAGTATTAGGGTTTTAAACCCTAAACTGAACTCTTTCCAACCAGTCAGTATTAGGGTTTTAAACCCTAAACTGAACTTTCCCTTTAGTCAGCATTAGGGTTTTAAACCCTAAACTGAACTTTTTCCCATTCAGTCAGTATTAGGGTTTTAAACCCTAAACTGAACTTTTTCAATTCAGTCAGCATTAGGGTTTTAAACCCTAAACTGAACTCTTTCCAGCCAGTCAGTATTAGGGTTTTAAACCCTAAACTAAACTTTCCCTTTAGTCAGCATTAGGGTTTTAAACCCTAAACTGAACTCTTTCTTTCAGTCAGTATTAAGGTTTTAAACCCTAAACTGAACTTTTTCCATTCAGTCAGCATTAGGGTTTTAAACCCTAAACTGAACTCTTTCCAGCCAGTCAGTATTAGGGTTTTAAACCCTAAACTGAACTCTTTCCTTCAGTCAGCATTAGGGTTTTAAACCCTAAACTGAACTTTTCCATTCAATCAGCATTAGGGTTTTAAACCCTAAACTGAACTCTTTCCTTTAGTCAGCATTAGGGTTTTAAACCCTAAACTGAACTTTTTCCATTTAGTCAGCATTAGGGTTTTAAACCCTAAACTAAACTCTTTCCAGCCAGTCAGTATTAGGGTTTTAAACCCTAAACTGAACTTTCCCTTTAGTCAGCATTAAGATTTTAAACCCTAAACTGAACTCTTTCCTTTAATCAGTATTAGGGTTTTAAAACCTAAACTGAACTTTTTCCATTCAGTCAACATTAGGGTTTTAAACCCTAAACTGAACTCTTTCCAGCCAGTCAGTATTAGGGTTTTAAACCCTAAACTGAACTTTCCCTTTAGTCAGCATTAGGGTTTTAAACCCTAAACTGAACTCTTTCCTTCAGTCAGCATTAGGGTTTTAATCCCTAAACTGAACTTTTCCATTCAGTCAGCATTAGGGTTTTAAACCCTAAACTGAACTCTTTCCTTTAGTCATCATTAGGGTTTTAAACCCTAAACTGAACTTTTTCCATTCAGTCAGCATTAGAGTTTTAAACCCTAAACTGAACTCTTTCCAGCCAGTCAGTATTAGGGTTTTAAACCCTAAATTGAACTTTCCCTTTAGTCAGCATTAGGGTTTTAAACCCTAAACTGAACTCTTTCCTTCAGTCAGCATTAGGGTTTTAAACCCTAAACTGAACTTTTCAATTCGGTCAGCATTAGGGTTTTAAACCCTAAACTGAACTATTTCCTTCAGTCAGCATTAGTGTTTTAAACCCTAAACTGAACTTTTCCATTCACTCAGCATTAGGGTTTTAAACCCTAAACTGAACTCTTTCCTTCAGTCAGTATTAGGGTTTTAAACCCTAAACTGAACTTTTTCCATTCAGTCAGCATTAGGGTTTTAAACCCTAGACTGAACTCTTTCCAGCCAGTCAGTATTAGGGTTTTAAACCCGAAACTGAAAATTTCCATTCAGTCAGCATTAGAGTTTTAAACCCTAAACTGAACTCTTTCCTTTAGTTAGCATTAGGGTTTTAAACCCTAAACTGAACTTTTTCAATTCAGACAGCATTAGGGTTTTAAACCCTAAACTGAACTCTTTCCAGCCAGTCAGTATTAGGGTTTTAAACCCTAAACTGAACTTTCCCTTTAGTTAGCATTAGGGTTTTAAACCCTAAATTGAACTCTTTCTTTCAGTCCGTATTAAGGTTTTAAACCCTAAACTGAACTTTTTCATTCAGTCAGCATTAGGGTTTTAAACCCTAAACTGAACTCTTTCCAGCCAGTCAGTATTAGGGTTTTAAATCCTAAACTGAACTTTCCCTTTAGTCAGCATTAGAGTTTTAAACCATAAACTGAACTCTTTCCTTCAGTCAGCATTAGGGTTTTAAACCCTAAACTGAACTTTTCCATTCAGTCAGCATTAGGGTTTTAAACCCTAAACTGAACTCTTTCCTTTAGTTAGCATTAGGGTTTTAAACCCTAAACTGAACTCTTTCCATTTAGTCAGCATTAGGGTTTTAAACCCTAAACTGAACTCTTTCCAGCCAGTCAGTATTAGGGTTTTAAACCTTAACTGAACTTTCCGTTTAATCAGCATTAGGGTTTTAAACCCTAAACTGAACTCTTTTCTTCAGTCAGTATTAGGGTTTTAAACCCTAAACTGAACTTTTTCCATTCAGTCAGCATTAGGGTTTTAAACCCTAAACTGAACTTTTTCCCATTCAGTCAGTATTAGGGTTTTAAACCCTAAACTGAACTTTTTCCATTCAGTCAGCATTAGGGTTTTAAACCCTAAACTGAACTTTTTCTATTCAGTCAGCATTAGGGTTTTAAACCCTAAACTGAACTCTTTCCAGCCAGTCAGTATTAGGGTTTTAAACCCTAAACTGAACATTCCCTTTAGTCAGCATTAGGGTTTTAAACCCTAAACTGAACTCTTTCCTTCAGTCAGTATTAGGGTTTTAAACCCTAAACTGAACATTCCCTTTAGTCAGCATTAGGGTTTTAAACCCTAAACTGAACTCTTTCCTTCAGTCAGTATTAGGGTTTTAAACCCTAAACTGAACTTTTTCCATTCAGTCAGCATTAGGGTTTTAAACCCTAAACTGAACTTTTTCATTCAGTCAGCATTAGGGTTTTAAACCCTAAACTGAACTTTCCCTTTAGTCAGCATTAGGGTTTTAAACCCTAAACTGAACTCTTTCCTTCAGTCAGCATTAGAGTTTAAAACCCTAAACTGAACTTTTCCATTCAGTCAGCATTAGGGTTTTAAACCTAAACTGAACTCTTTCCTTTAGTCAGCATTAGGGTTTTAAACCCTAAACTGAACTCTTTCCTTCAGTCAGTATTAGGGTTTTAAACCCTAAACTGAACTCTTTCCAACCAGTCAGTATTAGGGTTTTAAACCCTAAACTGAACTTTCCCTTTAGTCAGCATTAGGGTTTTAAACCCTAAACTGAACTTTTTCCCATTCAGTCAGTATTAGGGTTTTAAACCCTAAACTGAACTTTTTCAATTCAGTCAGCATTAGGGTTTTAAACCCTAAACTGAACTCTTTCCAGCCAGTCAGTATTAGGGTTTTAAACCCTAAACTAAACTTTCCCTTTAGTCAGCATTAGGGTTTTAAACCCTAAACTGAACTCTTTCTTTCAGTCAGTATTAAGGTTTTAAACCCTAAACTGAACTTTTTCCATTCAGTCAGCATTAGGGTTTTAAACCCTAAACTGAACTCTTTCCAGCCAGTCAGTATTAGGGTTTTAAACCCTAAACTGAACTTTCCCTTCAGTCAACATTAGGGTTTTAAACCCTAAACTGAAATTTTCCATTCAATCAGCATTAGGGTTTTAAACCCTAAACTGAACTCTTTCCTTTAGTCAGCATTAGGGTTTTAAACCCTAAACTGAACTTTTTCCATTTAGTCAACATTAGGGTTTTAAACTCTAAACTGAAATCTTTCCAGCCAGTCAGTATTAGGGTTTTAAACCGTAAACTGAACTTTCCCTTTAGTCAGCATTAAGATTTTAAACCCTAAACTGAACTCTTTCCTTCAATCAGTATTAGGGTTTCAAACCCTAAACTGAACTTTTTCCATTCAGTCAGCATTAGGGTTTTAAACCCTAGACTGAACTCTTTCCAGCCTGTCAGTATTAGGGTTTTAAACCCGAAACTGAAATTTTCCATTCAGTCAGCATTAGGGTTTTAATCCCTAAACTGAACTCTTTCCTTTAGTCAGCATTAGAGTTTTAAACCCTAAACTGAACTTTTTCAATTCAGTCAGCATTAGGGTTTTAAACCCTAAACTGAACTCTTTCCAGCCAGTCAGTATTAGGGTTTTAAACCCTAAACTGAACTTTCCCTTTAGTTAGCATTAGGGTTTTAAACCCTAAACTGAACTCTTTCTTTCAGTCAGTATTAAGGTTTTAAACCCTAAACTGAACTTTTTCAATTAGTCAACATTAGGGTTTTAAACCCTAAACTGAACTCTTTCCAGCCAGTCAGTATTAGGGTTTTAAATCCTAAACTAAACTTTCCCTTTAGTCAGCATTAGGGTTTTAAACCCTAAACTGAACTCTTTCCTTCAGTCAGCATTAGGGTTTTAAACCCTAAACTGAACTTTTCCATTCAGTCAGCATTAGGGTTTTAAACCCTAAACTGAACTTTTTCCATTCAGTCAGCATTAGGGTTTTAAACCCTAAACTGAACTTTTCCAGCCAGTCAGTTTAGGGTTTTAAACCTTAACTGAACTTTCCGTTTAATCAGCATTAGTGTTTTAAACCCTAAACTGAACTCTTTTCTTCAGTCAATATTAGGGTTTTAAACCCTAAACTGAACTTTTTCCATTCAGTCAGCATTAGGGTTTTAAACCCTAAACTGAACTCTTTCCAACCAGTCAGTATTAGGGTTTTAAACCCTAAACTGAACTTTCCCTTTAGTTAGCATTAGGGTTTTAAACCCTAAACTGAACTTTTTCCATTCAGTCAGCATTAGGGTTTTAAACCCTAAACTGAACTTTTTCCATTCAGTCAGTATTAGGGTTTTAAACCCTAATCTGAACTCTTTCCAGCCAGTCAGTATTAGGGTTTTAAACCCTAAACTGAACTTTCCCTTTAGTCAGCATTAGGGTTTTAAACCCTAAACTGAACTCTTTCCTTCAGTCAGTATTAGGGTTTTAAACCCTAAACTGAACATTCCCTTTAGTCAGCATTAGGGTTTTAAACCCTAAACTGAACTCTTTCCTTCAGTCAGTATTAGGGTTTTAAACCCTAAACTGAACTTTTTCCATTCAGTCAGCATTAGGGTTTTAAACCCTAAACTGAACTCTTTCCTTCAGTCAACATTAGGGTTTTAAACCCTAAACTGAACTTTTCCACTCAGTAAGCATCAGGGTTTTAAACCCTAAACTGAACTCTTCCTTTAGCTAGTATTAGGGTTTTAAACCCTAAACTGAACTTTTTCCATTCAGTCAGCATTAGGGTTTTAAACCCTAAACTGAACTCTTTCCAGCCAGTCAGTATTAGGGTTTTAAACCCTAAACTGAACTTTCCCTTTAGTCAGCATTAGGGTTTTAAACCCTAAACTAAACTCTTTCCTTCAGTCAGCATTAGGGTTTTAAACCCTAAACTGAACTTTTCCATTCAGTCAGCATTAGGGTTTTAAACCCTAAACTAAACTCTTTCCTTCAGTCAGCATTAGGGTTTTAAACCCTAAACTGAACTTTTTCCATTCAGTCAGCATTAGGGTTTTAAACCCTAAACTGAACTCTTTCCAGCCAGTCAGTATTATGGTTTTAAACCCTAAACTGAACTTTCCCTTTAGTCAGCATTAGGGTTTTAAACCCTAAACTGAACTCTTTCCTTCAGTCAGCATTAGGGTTTTAAACCCTAAACTGAACATTCCCTTTAGTCAGCATTGGGGTTTTAAACCCTAAACTGAACTCTTTCCTTCAGTCAGTATTAGGGTTTTAAACCCTAAACTGAACTTTTTCCATTCAGTCAGCATTAGGGTTTTAAACCCTAAACTGAACTCTTTCCTTCAGTCAACATTAGGGTTTTAAACCCTAAACTGAACTTCTCCATTCAGTCAGCATTAGGGTTTTAAACCCTAAACTGAACTCTTTCCTTTAGTCAGCATTAGGGTTTTAAACCCTAAACTGAACTTTTTCAATTCAGTCAGCATTAGGGTTTTAAACCCTAAACTGAACTCTTTCCAGCCAGTCAGTATTAGGGTTTTAAACCCTAAACTGAACTTTCCCTTTAGTCAGCATTAGGGTTTTAAACCCTAAACTGAACTCTTTCTTTCAGTCAGTATTAAGGTTTTAAACCCTAAACTGAACTTTTTCCATTCAGTCAGCATTAGGGTTTTAAACCCTAAACTGAACTCTTTCCAGCCAGTCAGTATTAGGGTTTTAAACCCTAAACTGAACTTTCCCTTTAGTCAGCATTAGGGTTTTAAACCCTAAACTGAACTTTTCCATTCAGTCAGCATTAGGGTTTTAAACCCTAAACTGAACTCTTTCCTTTAGTCAGCATTAGGGTTTTAAACCCTAAACTGAACTTTTTCCATTTAGTCAGCATTAGGGTTTTAAACCCTAAACTGAACTCTTTCCAGCCAGTCAGTATTAGGGTTTTAAACCCTAAACTGAACTTTCCCTTTAGTCAGCATTAGGGTTTTAAACCCTAAACTGAACTCTTTCCTTCAATCAGTATTAGGGTTTTAAACCCTAAACTGAACTTTTTCCATTCAGTCAACATTAGGGTTTTAAACCCTAAACTGAACTCTTTCCAGCCAGTCCGCATTAGGGTTTTAAACTCTAAACTGAACTTTCCCTTTAGTCAGCATTAGGGTTTTAAACCCTAAACTGAACTCTTTCCTTCAGTCAGCATTAGGGTTTTAAACCCTAAACTGAAATTTTCCATTCAGTCAGCATTAGGGTTTTAAACCCTAAACTGAACTCTTTCCTTTAGTCAGCATTAGGGTTTTAAACCCTAAACTGAACTTTTTCCATTTAGTCAGCATTAGGGTTTTAAACCCTAAACTAAACTCTTTCCAGCCAGTCAGTATTAGGGTTTTAAACCCTAAACTGAACTTTCCCTTTAGTCAGCATTAGGGTTTTAAACCCTAAACTGAACTCTTTCCTTCAGTCAGTATTAGGGTTTTAAACCCTAAACTGAACTTTTTCCATTCAGTCAACATTAGGGTTTTAAACCCTAAACTGAACTCTTTCCAGCCAGTCAGTATTAGGGTTTTAAACCCTAAACTGAACTTTTCCTTTAGTCAGCATTAGGGTTTTAAACCCTAAACTGAACTCTTTCCTTTAGTCAGCATTAGGGTTTTAAACCCTAAACTGAACTTTTTCCATTCAGTCAGCATTAGGGTTTTAAACCCTAAACTGAACTCTTTCCTTTAGTCATCATTAGGGTTTTAAACCCTAAACTGAACTTTTTCCATTCAGTCAGCATTAGGGTTTTAAACCCTAAACTGAACTCTTTCCAGCCAGTCAGTATTAGGGTTTTAAACCCTAAATTGAACTTTCCCTTTAGTCAGCATTAGGGTTTTAAACCCTAAACTGAACTCTTTCCTTCAGTCAGCATTAGGGTTTTAAACCCTAAACTGAACTTTTCAATTCGGTCAGCATTAGGGTTTTAAACCCTAAACTGAACTATTTCCTTCAGTCAGCATTAGGGTTTTAAACCCTAAACTGAACTTTTCCATTCACTCAGCATTAGGGTTTTAAACCCTAAACTGAACTCTTTCCTTCAGTCAGTATTAGGGTTTTAAACCCTAAACTAAACTCTTTCCTTCAGTCAGTATTAGGGTTTTAAACCCTAAACTGAACTTTTTCCATTCAGTCAGCATTAGGGTTTTAAACCCTAGACTGAACTCTTTTCAGCCAGTCAGTATTAGGGTTTTAAACCCGAAACTGAAAATTTCCATTCAGTCAGCATTAGGGTTTTAAACCCTAAACTGAACTCTTTCCTTTAGTTAGCATTAGGGTTTTAAACCCTAAACTGAACTTTTTCAATTCAGTCAGCATTAGGGTTTTAAACCCTAAACTGAACTCTTTCCAGCTAGTCAGTATTAGGGTTTTAAACCCTAAACTGAACTTTTCCTTTAGTCAGCATTAGGGTTTTAAACCCTAAACTGAACTCTTTCCTTCATTCAGTATTAGGGTTTTAAACCCTAAACTGAACTTTTTCATTCAGTCAGCATTAGGGTTTTAAACCCTAAACTGAACTCTTTCCAGCCAGTCAGTATTAGGGTTTTAAATCCTAAACTGAACTTTCCCTTTAGTCAGCATTAGGGTTTTAAACCCTAAAACTGAACTCTTTCCTTCAGTCAGCATTAGGGTTTTAAACCCTAAACTGAACTTTTCCATTCAGTCAGCATTAGGGTTTTAAACCCTAAACTGAACTCTTTCCTTTAGTTAGCATTAGGGTTTTAAACCCTAAACTGAACTCTTTCCATTTAGTCAGCATTAGGGTTTTAAACCCTAAACTGAACTCTTTCCAGCCAGTCAGTATTAGGGTTTTAAACCTTAACTGAACTTTCCGTTTAATCAGCATTAGGGTTTTAAACCCTAAACTGAACTCTTTCCTTCAGTCAGTATTAGGGTTTTAAACCCTAAACTGAACTTTTTCCATTCAGTCAGCATTAGGGTTTTAAACCCTAAACTGAACTTTTTCCCATTCAGTCAGCATTAGGGTTTTAAACCCTAAACTGAACTTTTTCCATTCAGTCAGCATTAGGGTTTTAAACCCTAAACTGAACTTTTTCCATTCAGTCAGCATTAGGGTTTTAAACCCTAAACTGAACTCTTTCCAGCCAGTCAGTATTAGGGTTTTAAACCCTAAACTGAACTTTTCCCTTTAGTCAGCATTAGGGTTTTAAACCCTAAACTGAACTCTTTCCTTCAGTCAGCATTAGGGTTTTAAACCCTAAACTGAACTTTTCCTTTAGTCAGCATTAGGGTTTTAAACCCTAAACTGAACTCTTTCCTTCAGTCAGCATTAGGGTTTTAAACCCTAAACTGAACTTTTTCCATTCAGTCAGCATTAGGGTTTTAAACCCTAAACTGAACTCTTTCCTTCAGTCAGCATTAGGGTTTTAAACCCTAAACTGAACTTTTCCATTCAGTCAGCATTAGGGTTTTAAACCCTAAACTGAACTCTTTCCTTTAGTCAGCATTAGGGTTTTAAACCCTAAACTGAACTTTTTCCATTCAGTCAGCATTAGGGTTTTAAACCCTAAACTGAACTCTTTCCAGCCAGTCAGTATTAGGGTTTTAAACCCTAAACTGAACTTTCCCTTTAGTCAGCATTAGGGTTTTAAACCCTAAACTGAACTCTTTCCTTCAGTCAGCATTAGGGTTTTAAACCCTAAACTGAACTTTTCCATTCAGTCAGCATTAGGGTTTTAAACCCTAAACTGAACTCTTTCCTTTAGTCAGCATTAGGGTTTTAAACCCTAAACTGAACTCTTTCCTTCAGTCAGCATTAGGGTTTTAAACCCTAAACTGAACTTTTTCCATTCAGTCAGCATTAGGGTTTTAAACCCTAAACTGAACTTTTCCATTCAGTCAGCATTAGGGTTTTAAACCCTAAACTGAACTTTTCCTTTAGTCAGCATTAGGGTTTTAAACCCTAAACTGAACTCTTTCCTTCAGTCAGCATTAGGGTTTTAAACCCTAAACTGAACTTTTCCATTCAGTCAGCATTAGGGTTTTAAACCCTAAACTGAACTCTTTCCTTTAGTCAGCATTAGGGTTTTAAACCCTAAACTGAACTTTTTCCATTCAGTCAGCATTAGGGTTTTAAACCCTAAACTGAACTTTTCCATTCAGTCAGCATTAGGGTTTTAAACCCTAAACTGAACTCTTTCCTTTAGTCAGCATTAGGGTTTTAAACCCTAAACTGAACTTTTTCCATTTAGTCAGCATTAGGGTTTTAAACCCTAAACTGAACTCTTTCCATTCAGTCAGCATTAGGGTTTTAAACCCTAAACTGAACTTTTCCATTCAGTCAGCATTAGGGTTTTAAACCCTAAACTGAACTCTTTCCTTTAGTCAGCATTAGGGTTTTAAACCCTAAACTGAACTTTTTCCATTTAGTCAGCATTAGGGTTTTAAACCCTAAACTGAACTCTTTCCAGCCAGTCAGCATTAGGGTTTTAAACCCTAAACTGAACTTTTCCTTTAGTCAGCATTAGGGTTTTAAACCCTAAACTGAACTCTTTCCTTCAGTCAGCATTAGGGTTTTAAACCCTAAACTGAACTTTTTCCATTCAGTCAGCATTAGGGTTTTAAACCCTAAACTGAACTCTTTCCATTCAGTCAGCATTAGGGTTTTAAACCCTAAACTGAACTTTTCCTTTAGTCAGCATTAGGGTTTTAAACCCTAAACTGAACTCTTTCCTTTAGTCAGCATTAGGGTTTTAAACCCTAAACTGAACTTTTTCCATTTAGTCAGCATTAGGGTTTTAAACCCTAAACTGAACTCTTTCCATTTAGTCAGCATTAGGGTTTTAAACCCTAAACTGAACTTTTCCTTTAGTCAACATTAGGGTTTTAAACCCTAAACTGAACTCTTTCCTTCAGTCAGCATTAGGGTTTTAAACCCTAAACTGAACTTTTTCCATTCAGTCAGCATTAGGGTTTTAAACCCTAAACTGAACTCTTTCCATTCAGTCAGCATTAGGGTTTTAAACCCTAAACTGAACTTTTCCTTTAGTCAGCATTAGGGTTTTAAACCCTAAACTGAACTCTTTCCTTCAGTCAGCATTAGGGTTTTAAACCCTAAACTGAACTTTTCCATTCAGTCAGCATTAGGGTTTTAAACCCTAAACTGAACTCTTTCCTTTAGTCAGCATTAGGGTTTTAAACCCTAAACTGAACTTTTTCCATTCAGTCAGCATTAGGGTTTTAAACCCTAAACTGAACTCTTTCCAGCCAGTCAGTATTAGGGTTTTAAACCCTAAACTGAACTTTCCCTTTAGTCAGCATTAGGGTTTTAAACCCTAAACTGAACTCTTTCCTTCAGTCAGCATTAGGGTTTTAAACCCTAAACTGAACTTTTCCATTTAGTCAGCATTAGGGTTTTAAACCCTAAACTGAACTCTTTCCTTCAGTCAGCATTAGGGTTTTAAACCCTAAACTGAACTTTTCCATTCAGTCAGCATTAGGGTTTTAAACCCTAAACTGAACTCTTTCCTTCAGTCAGCATTAGGGTTTTAAACCCTAAACTGAACTTTTTCTATTCAGTCAGCATTAGGGTTTTAAACCCTAAACTGAACTTTTTCCATTCAGTCAGCATTAGGGTTTTAAACCCTAAACTGAACTTTTCCATTCAGTCAGCATTAGGGTTTTAAACCCTAAACTGAACTCTTTCCTTTAGTCAGCATTAGGGTTTTAAACCCTAAACTGAACTTTTTCCATTCAGTCAGCATTAGGGTTTTAAACCCTAAACTGAACTCTTTCCATTCAGTCAGCATTAGGGTTTTAAACCCTAAACTGAACTCTTTCCTTTAGTCAGCATTAGGGTTTTAAACCCTAAACTGAACTTTTTCCATTCAGTCAGCATTAGGGTTTTAAACCCTAAACTGAACTCTTTCCATTTAGTCAGCATTAGGGTTTTAAACCCTAAACTGAACTTTTCCATTTAGTCAGCATTAGGGTTTTAAACCCTAAACTGAACTTTTCCATTCAGTCAGCATTAGGGTTTTAAACCCTAAACTGAACTCTTTCCTTTAGTCAGCATTAGGGTTTTAAACCCTAAACTGAACTTTTTCCATTCAGTCAGCATTAGGGTTTTAAACCCTAAACTGAACTCTTTCCAGCCAGTCAGTATTAGGGTTTTAAACCCTAAACTGAACTTTCCCTTTAGTCAGCATTAGGGTTTTAAACCCTAAACTGAACTCTTTCCTTTAGTCAGCATTAGGGTTTTAAACCCTAAACTGAACTTTTTCCATTCAGTCAGCATTAGGGTTTTAAACCCTAAACTGAACTCTTTCCATTCAGTCAGCATTAGGGTTTTAAACCCTAAACTGAACTTTTCCCTTTAGTCAGCATTAGGGTTTTAAACCCTAAACTGAACTTTTTCCATTCAGTCAGCATTAGGGTTTTAAACCCTAAACTGAACTTTTTCCATTCAGTCAGCATTAGGGTTTTAAACCCTAAACTGAACTCTTTCCATTCAGTCAGCATTAGGGTTTTAAACCCTAAACTGAACTCTTTCCTTTAGTCAGCATTAGGGTTTTAAACCCTAAACTGAACTTTTCCATTCAGTCAGCATTAGGGTTTTAAACCCTAAACTGAACTTTTCCCTTTAGTCAGCATTAGGGTTTTAAACCCTAAACTGAACTCTTTCCCTTTCAGTCAACATTAGGGTTTTAAACCCTAAACTGAACTTTTCCATTCAGTCAGCATTAGGGTTTTAAACCCTAAACTGAACTCTTTCCTTTAGTCAGCATTAGGGTTTTAAACCCTAAACTGAACTTTTTCCATTCAGTCAGCATTAGGGTTTTAAACCCTAAACTGAACTCTTTCCAGCCAGTCAGTATTAGGGTTTTAAACCCTAAACTGAACTTTTCCCTTTAGTCAGCATTAGGGTTTTAAACCCTAAACTGAACTCTTTCCTTCAGTCAGCATTAGGGTTTTAAACCCTAAACTGAACTTTTCCATTCAGTCAGCATTAGGGTTTTAAACCCTAAACTGAACTCTTTCCTTCAGTCAGCATTAGGGTTTTAAACCCTAAACTGAACTCTTTCCTTCAGTCAGCATTAGGGTTTTAAACCCTAAACTGAACTTTTTCCATTCAGTCAGCATTAGGGTTTTAAACCCTAAACTGAACTTTTCCATTCAGTCAGCATTAGGGTTTTAAACCCTAAACTGAACTTTTCCTTTAGTCAGCATTAGGGTTTTAAACCCTAAACTGAACTCTTTCCTTCAGTCAGCATTAGGGTTTTAAACCCTAAACTGAACTTTTCCATTCAGTCAGCATTAGGGTTTTAAACCCTAAACTGAACTCTTTCCTTTAGTCAGCATTAGGGTTTTAAACCCTAAACTGAACTCTTTCCTTCAGTCAGCATTAGGGTTTTAAACCCTAAACTGAACTTTTTCCATTCAGTCAGCATTAGGGTTTTAAACCCTAAACTGAACTTTTCCATTCAGTCAGCATTAGGGTTTTAAACCCTAAACTGAACTCTTTCCTTTAGTCAGCATTAGGGTTTTAAACCCTAAACTGAACTTTTCCATTCAGTCAGCATTAGGGTTTTAAACCCTAAACTGAACTCTTTCCATTCAGTCAGTATTAGGGTTTTAAACCCTAAACTGAACTTTCCCTTTAGTCAGCATTAGGGTTTTAAACCCTAAACTGAACTCTTTCCTTCAGTCAGCATTAGGGTTTTAAACCCTAAACTGAACTTTTCCATTCAGTCAGCATTAGGGTTTTAAACCCTAAACTGAACTCTTTCCTTTAGTCAGCATTAGGGTTTTAAACCCTAAACTGAACTCTTTCCTTCAGTCAGCATTAGGGTTTTAAACCCTAAACTGAACTTTTTCCATTTAGTCAGCATTAGGGTTTTAAACCCTAAACTGAACTTTTCCATTCAGTCAGCATTAGGGTTTTAAACCCTAAACTGAACTTTTCCTTTAGTCAGCATTAGGGTTTTAAACCCTAAACTGAACTTTTTCCTTCAGTCAGCATTAGGGTTTTAAACCCTAAACTGAACTTTTCCATTCAGTCAGCATTAGGGTTTTAAACCCTAAACTGAACTCTTTCCTTTAGTCAGCATTAGGGTTTTAAACCCTAAACTGAACTCTTTCCTTTAGTCAGCATTAGGGTTTTAAACCCTAAACTGAACTCTTTCCATTCAGTCAGCATTAGGGTTTTAAACCCTAAACTGAACTTTTCCATTCAGTCAGCATTAGGGTTTTAAACCCTAAACTGAACTCTTTCCTTTAGTCAGCATTAGGGTTTTAAACCCTAAACTGAACTTTTTCCATTCAGTCAGCATTAGGGTTTTAAACCCTAAACTGAACTCTTTCCAGCCAGTCAGCATTAGGGTTTTAAACCCTAAACTGAACTTTTCCATTCAGTCAGCATTAGGGTTTTAAACCCTAAACTGAACTCTTTCCTTTAGTCAGCATTAGGGTTTTAAACCCTAAACTGAACTTTTCCATTTAGTCAGCATTAGGGTTTTAAACCCTAAACTGAACTCTTTCCATTCAGTCAGCATTAGGGTTTTAAACCCTAAACTGAACTTTTCCTTTAGTCAGCATTAGGGTTTTAAACCCTAAACTGAACTCTTTCCTTTAGTCAGCATTAGGGTTTTAAACCCTAAACTGAACTTTTTCCATTCAGTCAGCATTAGGGTTTTAAACCCTAAACTGAACTCTTTCCATTCAGTCAGCATTAGGGTTTTAAACCCTAAACTGAACTCTTTCCTTTAGTCAGCATTAGGGTTTTAAACCCTAAACTGAACTCTTTCCTTCAGTCAGCATTAGGGTTTTAAACCCTAAACTGAACTTTTCCATTCAGTCAGCATTAGGGTTTTAAACCCTAAACTGAACTCTTTCCTTTAGTCAGCATTAGGGTTTTAAACCCTAAACTGAACTTTTTCCATTCAGTCAGCATTAGGGTTTTAAACCCTAAACTGAACTCTTTCCAGCCAGTCAGTATTAGGGTTTTAAACCCTAAACTGAACTTTCCCTTTAGTCAGCATTAGGGTTTTAAACCCTAAACTGAACTCTTTCCTTTAGTCAGCATTAGGGTTTTAAACCCTAAACTGAACTTTTCCATTCAGTCAGCATTAGGGTTTTAAACCCTAAACTGAACTCTTTCCTTCAGTCAGCATTAGGGTTTTAAACCCTAAACTGAACTTTTCCTTTAGTCAGCATTAGGGTTTTAAACCCTAAACTGAACTTTTTCCTTTCAGTCAGCATTAGGGTTTTAAACCCTAAACTGAACTTTTCCTTTCAGTCAGCATTAGGGTTTTAAACCCTAAACTGAACTCTTTCCTTTAGTCAGCATTAGGGTTTTAAACCCTAAACTGAACTTTTCCATTCAGTCAGCATTAGGGTTTTAAACCCTAAACTGAACTCTTTCCTTTAGTCAGCATTAGGGTTTTAAACCCTAAACTGAACTTTTTCCATTCAGTCAGCATTAGGGTTTTAAACCCTAAACTGAACTCTTTCCAGCCAGTCAGTATTAGGGTTTTAAACCCTAAACTGAACTTTTCCTTTAGTCAGCATTAGGGTTTTAAACCCTAAACTGAACTCTTTCCTTCAGTCAGCATTAGGGTTTTAAACCCTAAACTGAACTTTTTCCATTCAGTCAGCATTAGGGTTTTAAACCCTAAACTGAACTCTTTCCATTCAGTCAGCATTAGGGTTTTAAACCCTAAACTGAACTTTTCCTTTAGTCAGCATTAGGGTTTTAAACCCTAAACTGAACTCTTTCCTTCAGTCAGCATTAGGGTTTTAAACCCTAAACTGAACTTTTCCATTCAGTCAGCATTAGGGTTTTAAACCCTAAACTGAACTCTTTCCTTTAGTCAGCATTAGGGTTTTAAACCCTAAACTGAACTTTTCCATTCAGTCAGCATTAGGGTTTTAAACCCTAAACTGAACTCTTTCCATTCAGTCAGCATTAGGGTTTTAAACCCTAAACTGAACTTTTCCTTTAGTCAGCATTAGGGTTTTAAACCCTAAACTGAACTCTTTCCTTCAGTCAGCATTAGGGTTTTAAACCCTAAACTGAACTTTTTCCATTCAGTCAGCATTAGGGTTTTAAACCCTAAACTGAACTCTTTCCATTCAGTCAGCATTAGGGTTTTAAACCCTAAACTGAACTTTTCCCTTTAGTCAGCATTAGGGTTTTAAACCCTAAACTGAACTTTTTCCATTCAGTCAGCATTAGGGTTTTAAACCCTAAACTGAACTTTTTCCATTCAGTCAGCATTAGGGTTTTAAACCCTAAACTGAACTCTTTCCTTTAGTCAGCATTAGGGTTTTAAACCCTAAACTGAACTCTTTCCATTCAGTCAGCATTAGGGTTTTAAACCCTAAACTGAACTTTTTCCTTTAGTCAGCATTAGGGTTTTAAACCCTAAACTGAACTCTTTCCATTCAGTCAGCATTAGGGTTTTAAACCCTAAACTGAACTTTTCCTTTAGTCAGCATTAGGGTTTTAAACCCTAAACTGAACTTTTTCCATTCAGTCAGCATTAGGGTTTTAAACCCTAAACTGAACTTTTTCCATTCAGTCAGCATTAGGGTTTTAAACCCTAAACTGAACTCTTTCCTTTAGTCAGCATTAGGGTTTTAAACCCTAAACTGAACTTTTCCATTCAGTCAGCATTAGGGTTTTAAACCCTAAACTGAACTCTTTCCTTTAGTCAGCATTAGGGTTTTAAACCCTAAACTGAACTTTTTCCATTCAGTCAGCATTAGGGTTTTAAACCCTAAACTGAACTCTTTCCAGCCAGTCAGTATTAGGGTTTTAAACCCTAAACTGAACTTTCCCTTTAGTCAGCATTAGGGTTTTAAACCCTAAACTGAACTCTTTCCTTCAGTCAGCATTAGGGTTTTAAACCCTAAACTGAACTTTTCCATTCAGTCAGCATTAGGGTTTTAAACCCTAAACTGAACTCTTTCCTTTAGTCAGCATTAGGGTTTTAAACCCTAAACTGAACTCTTTCCTTTAGTCAGCATTAGGGTTTTAAACCCTAAACTGAACTTTTCCATTCAGTCAGCATTAGGGTTTTAAACCCTAAACTGAACTTTTTCCATTCAGTCAGCATTAGGGTTTTAAACCCTAAACTGAACTTTTTCCTTTAGTCAGCATTAGGGTTTTAAACCCTAAACTGAACTCTTTCCTTCAGTCAGCATTAGGGTTTTAAACCCTAAACTGAACTTTTCCATTCAGTCAGCATTAGGGTTTTAAACCCTAAACTGAACTCTTTCCTTTAGTCAGCATTAGGGTTTTAAACCCTAAACTGAACTCTTTCCTTTCAGTCAGCATTAGGGTTTTAAACCCTAAACTGAACTCTTTCCATTTAGTCAGCATTAGGGTTTTAAACCCTAAACTGAACTTTTCCTTTAGTCAGCATTAGGGTTTTAAACCCTAAACTGAACTCTTTCCATTTAGTCAGCATTAGGGTTTTAAACCCTAAACTGAACTTTTTCCTTTCAGTCAGCATTAGGGTTTTAAACCCTAAACTGAACTCTTTCCATTTAGTCAGCATTAGGGTTTTAAACCCTAAACTGAACTTTTCCATTTAGTCAGCATTAGGGTTTTAAACCCTAAACTGAACTCTTTCCTTTAGTCAGCATTAGGGTTTTAAACCCTAAACTGAACTTTTCCATTCAGTCAGCATTAGGGTTTTAAACCCTAAACTGAACTCTTTCCATTCAGTCAGCATTAGGGTTTTAAACCCTAAACTGAACTTTTCCATTTAGTCAGCATTAGGGTTTTAAACCCTAAACTGAACTCTTTCCATTCAGTCAGCATTAGGGTTTTAAACCCTAAACTGAACTCTTTCCATTTAGTCAGCATTAGGGTTTTAAACCCTAAACTGAACTCTTTCCTTTAGTCAGCATTAGGGTTTTAAACCCTAAACTGAACTTTTTCCTTTCAGTCAGCATTAGGGTTTTAAACCCTAAACTGAACTCTTTCCTTTAGTCAGCATTAGGGTTTTAAACCCTAAACTGAACTTTTCCTTTAGTCAGCATTAGGGTTTTAAACCCTAAACTGAACTCTTTCCTTCAGTCAGCATTAGGGTTTTAAACCCTAAACTGAACTTTTCCATTTAGTCAGCATTAGGGTTTTAAACCCTAAACTGAACTCTTTCCTTTAGTCAGCATTAGGGTTTTAAACCCTAAACTGAACTTTTTCCATTCAGTCAGCATTAGGGTTTTAAACCCTAAACTGAACTCTTTCCTTTAGTCAGCATTAGGGTTTTAAACCCTAAACTGAACTTTTCCATTCAGTCAGCATTAGGGTTTTAAACCCTAAACTGAACTCTTTCCTTTAGTCAGCATTAGGGTTTTAAACCCTAAACTGAACTTTTTCCATTCAGTCAGCATTAGGGTTTTAAACCCTAAACTGAACTCTTTCCAGCCAGTCAGTATTAGGGTTTTAAACCCTAAACTGAACTTTCCCTTTAGTCAGCATTAGGGTTTTAAACCCTAAACTGAACTCTTTCCTTCAGTCAGCATTAGGGTTTTAAACCCTAAACTGAACTTTTCCATTCAGTCAGCATTAGGGTTTTAAACCCTAAACTGAACTCTTTCCATTCAGTCAGCATTAGGGTTTTAAACCCTAAACTGAACTCTTTCCTTTAGTCAGCATTAGGGTTTTAAACCCTAAACTGAACTTTTCCATTCAGTCAGCATTAGGGTTTTAAACCCTAAACTGAACTCTTTCCATTCAGTCAGCATTAGGGTTTTAAACCCTAAACTGAACTTTTTCCTTTAGTCAGCATTAGGGTTTTAAACCCTAAACTGAACTTTTTCCATTCAGTCAGCATTAGGGTTTTAAACCCTAAACTGAACTTTTCCATTTAGTCAGCATTAGGGTTTTAAACCCTAAACTGAACTCTTTCCTTTAGTCAGCATTAGGGTTTTAAACCCTAAACTGAACTCTTTCCTTCAGTCAGCATTAGGGTTTTAAACCCTAAACTGAACTTTTCCATTCAGTCAGCATTAGGGTTTTAAACCCTAAACTGAACTCTTTCCTTTAGTCAGCATTAGGGTTTTAAACCCTAAACTGAACTCTTTCCATTTAGTCAGCATTAGGGTTTTAAACCCTAAACTGAACTCTTTCCTTTAGTCAGCATTAGGGTTTTAAACCCTAAACTGAACTTTTTCCATTTAGTCAGCATTAGGGTTTTAAACCCTAAACTGAACTTTTCCTTTAGTCAGCATTAGGGTTTTAAACCCTAAACTGAACTCTTTCCTTTAGTCAGCATTAGGGTTTTAAACCCTAAACTGAACTTTTCCATTTAGTCAGCATTAGGGTTTTAAACCCTAAACTGAACTCTTTCCATTCAGTCAGCATTAGGGTTTTAAACCCTAAACTGAACTCTTTCCTTTAGTCAGCATTAGGGTTTTAAACCCTAAACTGAACTTTTCCATTTAGTCAGCATTAGGGTTTTAAACCCTAAACTGAACTCTTTCCTTTAGTCAGCATTAGGGTTTTAAACCCTAAACTGAACTCTTTCCATTTAGTCAGCATTAGGGTTTTAAACCCTAAACTGAACTTTTCCATTTAGTCAGCATTAGGGTTTTAAACCCTAAACTGAACTCTTTCCTTTAGTCAGCATTAGGGTTTTAAACCCTAAACTGAACTCTTTCCTTCAGTCAGCATTAGGGTTTTAAACCCTAAACTGAACTTTTCCATTCAGTCAGCATTAGGGTTTTAAACCCTAAACTGAACTCTTTCCATTCAGTCAGCATTAGGGTTTTAAACCCTAAACTGAACTTTTCCATTCAGTCAGCATTAGGGTTTTAAACCCTAAACTGAACTCTTTCCTTTAGTCAGCATTAGGGTTTTAAACCCTAAACTGAACTTTTTCCATTCAGTCAGCATTAGGGTTTTAAACCCTAAACTGAACTCTTTCCAGCCAGTCAGTATTAGGGTTTTAAACCCTAAACTGAACTTTCCCTTTAGTCAGCATTAGGGTTTTAAACCCTAAACTGAACTCTTTCCTTCAGTCAGCATTAGGGTTTTAAACCCTAAACTGAACTTTTTCCATTTAGTCAGCATTAGGGTTTTAAACCCTAAACTGAACTCTTTCCTTTAGTCAGCATTAGGGTTTTAAACCCTAAAATGAACTTTTTCCATTCAGTCAGCATTAGGGTTTTAAACCCTAAACTGAACTTTTTTCCATTCAGTCAGCATTAGGGTTTTAAACCCTAAACTGAACTTTTTCCATTCAGTCAGCATTAGGGTTTTAAACCCTAAACTGAACTCTTTCCTTTAGTCAGCATTAGGGTTTTAAACCCTAAACTGAACTTTTTCCATTCAGTCAGCATTAGGGTTTTAAACCCTAAACTGAACTCTTTCCATTTAGTCAGCATTAGGGTTTTAAACCCTAAACTGAACTTTTCCATTTAGTCAGCATTAGGGTTTTAAACCCTAAACTGAACTCTTTCCTTTAGTCAGCATTAGGGTTTTAAACCCTAAACTGAACTTTTTCCATTCAGTCAGCATTAGGGTTTTAAACCCTAAACTGAACTCTTTCCTTTAGTCAGCATTAGGGTTTTAAACCCTAAACTGAACTTTTCCTTTAGTCAGCATTAGGGTTTTAAACCCTAAACTGAACTCTTTCCTTTAGTCAGCATTAGGGTTTTAAACCCTAAACTGAACTTTTTCCATTCAGTCAGCATTAGGGTTTTAAACCCTAAACTGAACTTTTTCCATTTAGTCAGCATTAGGGTTTTAAACCCTAAACTGAACTTTTCCTTTAGTCAGCATTAGGGTTTTAAACCCTAAACTGAACTCTTTCCTTCAGTCAGCATTAGGGTTTTAAACCCTAAACTGAACTTTTCCTTTAGTCAGCATTAGGGTTTTAAACCCTAAACTGAACTCTTTCCATTCAGTCAGCATTAGGGTTTTAAACCCTAAACTGAACTTTTTCCTTTAGTCAGCATTAGGGTTTTAAACCCTAAACTGAACTCTTTCCTTTAGTCAGCATTAGGGTTTTAAACCCTAAACTGAACTTTTTCCATTCAGTCAGCATTAGGGTTTTAAACCCTAAACTGAACTCTTTCCTTTAGTCAGCATTAGGGTTTTAAACCCTAAACTGAACTTTTCCATTTAGTCAGCATTAGGGTTTTAAACCCTAAACTGAACTCTTTCCTTCAGTCAGCATTAGGGTTTTAAACCCTAAACTGAACTTTTCCTTTAGTCAGCATTAGGGTTTTAAACCCTAAACTGAACTCTTTCCATTCAGTCAGCATTAGGGTTTTAAACCCTAAACTGAACTTTTTCCATTTAGTCAGCATTAGGGTTTTAAACCCTAAACTGAACTCTTTCCTTCAGTCAGCATTAGGGTTTTAAACCCTAAACTGAACTTTTCCTTTAGTCAGCATTAGGGTTTTAAACCCTAAACTGAACTTTTCCTTTAGTCAGCATTAGGGTTTTAAACCCTAAACTGAACTCTTTCCATTCAGTCAGCATTAGGGTTTTAAACCCTAAACTGAACTCTTTCCATTTAGTCAGCATTAGGGTTTTAAACCCTAAACTGAACTCTTTCCTTCAGTCAGCATTAGGGTTTTAAACCCTAAACTGAACTTTTCCATTTAGTCAGCATTAGGGTTTTAAACCCTAAACTGAACTCTTTCCATTCAGTCAGCATTAGGGTTTTAAACCCTAAACTGAACTCTTTCCTTTAGTCAGCATTAGGGTTTTAAACCCTAAACTGAACTCTTTCCTTTAGTCAGCATTAGGGTTTTAAACCCTAAACTGAACTTTTCCATTTAGTCAGCATTAGGGTTTTAAACCCTAAACTGAACTTTTTCCATTTAGTCAGCATTAGGGTTTTAAACCCTAAACTGAACTTTTTCCTTTCAGTCAGCATTAGGGTTTTAAACCCTAAACTGAACTTTTCCCTTTAGTCAGCATTAGGGTTTTAAACCCTAAACTGAACTCTTTCCTTTAGTCAGCATTAGGGTTTTAAACCCTAAACTGAACTTTTTCCATTCAGTCAGCATTAGGGTTTTAAACCCTAAACTGAACTTTTCCATTCAGTCAGCATTAGGGTTTTAAACCCTAAACTGAACTTTTCCATTTAGTCAGCATTAGGGTTTTAAACCCTAAACTGAACTTTTTCCATTCAGTCAGCATTAGGGTTTTAAACCCTAAACTGAACTTTTTCCATTCAGTCAGCATTAGGGTTTTAAACCCTAAACTGAACTTTTTCCTTTAGTCAGCATTAGGGTTTTAAACCCTAAACTGAACTTTTTCCTTTAGTCAGCATTAGGGTTTTAAACCCTAAACTGAACTTTTCCTTTCAGTCAGCATTAGGGTTTTAAACCCTAAACTGAACTCTTTCCTTTAGTCAGCATTAGGGTTTTAAACCCTAAACTGAACTTTTCCATTTAGTCAGCATTAGGGTTTTAAACCCTAAACTGAACTTTTCCATTTAGTCAGCATTAGGGTTTTAAACCCTAAACTGAACTCTTTCCTTTAGTCAGCATTAGGGTTTTAAACCCTAAACTGAACTCTTTCCTTTAGTCAGCATTAGGGTTTTAAACCCTAAACTGAACTCTTTCCTTTAGTCAGCATTAGGGTTTTAAACCCTAAACTGAACTCTTTCCTTTAGTCAGCATTAGGGTTTTAAACCCTAAACTGAACTTTTTCCATTCAGTCAGCATTAGGGTTTTAAACCCTAAACTGAACTCTTTCCTTTAGTCAGCATTAGGGTTTTAAACCCTAAACTGAACTTTTTCCATTCAGTCAGCATTAGGGTTTTAAACCCTAAACTGAACTCTTTCCTTTAGTCAGCATTAGGGTTTTAAACCCTAAACTGAACTCTTTCCTTTCAGTCAGCATTAGGGTTTTAAACCCTAAACTGAACTTTTCCTTTCAGTCATCATTAGGGTTTTAAACCCTAAACTGAACTCTTTCCATTCAGTCAGCATTAGGGTTTTAAACCCTAAACTGAACTTTTCCTTTAGTCAGCATTAGGGTTTTAAACCCTAAACTGAACTCTTTCCTTTAGTCAGCATTAGGGTTTTAAACCCTAAACTGAACTTTTCCTTTAGTCAGCATTAGGGTTTTAAACCCTAAACTGAACTCTTTCCATTCAGTCAGCATTAGGGTTTTAAACCCTAAACTGAACTTTTCCTTTAGTCAGCATTAGGGTTTTAAACCCTAAACTGAACTCTTTCCTTCAGTCAGCATTAGGGTTTTAAACCCTAAACTGAACTTTTCCATTTAGTCAGCATTAGGGTTTTAAACCCTAAACTGAACTCTTTCCTTCAGTCAGCATTAGGGTTTTAAACCCTAAACTGAACTTTTCCTTTAGTCAGCATTAGGGTTTTAAACCCTAAACTGAACTTTTCCTTTAGTCAGCATTAGGGTTTTAAACCCTAAACTGAACTCTTTCCTTTAGTCAGCATTAGGGTTTTAAACCCTAAACTGAACTTTTCCATTTAGTCAGCATTAGGGTTTTAAACCCTAAACTGAACTCTTTCCTTTCAGTCAGCATTAGGGTTTTAAACCCTAAACTGAACTTTTCCATTCAGTCAGCATTAGGGTTTTAAACCCTAAACTGAACTCTTTCCTTTAGTCAGCATTAGGGTTTTAAACCCTAAACTGAACTTTTCCATTCAGTCAGCATTAGGGTTTTAAACCCTAAACTGAACTCTTTCCTTTAGTCAGCATTAGGGTTTTAAACCCTAAACTGAACTTTTCCTTTAGTCAGCATTAGGGTTTTAAACCCTAAACTGAACTTTTCCTTTAGTCAGCATTAGGGTTTTAAACCCTAAACTGAACTTTTTCCTTTAGTCAGCATTAGGGTTTTAAACCCTAAACTGAACTCTTTCCTTTAGTCAGCATTAGGGTTTTAAACCCTAAACTGAACTTTTCCATTTAGTCAGCATTAGGGTTTTAAACCCTAAACTGAACTCTTTCCTTTAGTCAGCATTAGGGTTTTAAACCCTAAACTGAACTCTTTCCATTTAGTCAGCATTAGGGTTTTAAACCCTAAACTGAACTCTTTCCTTTAGTCAGCATTAGGGTTTTAAACCCTAAACTGAACTCTTTCCATTTAGTCAGCATTAGGGTTTTAAACCCTAAACTGAACTTTTTCCATTTAGTCAGCATTAGGGTTTTAAACCCTAAACTGAACTCTTTCCTTTAGTCAGCATTAGGGTTTTAAACCCTAAACTGAACTCTTTCCTTTAGTCAGCATTAGGGTTTTAAACCCTAAACTGAACTTTTCCTTTCAGTCAGCATTAGGGTTTTAAACCCTAAACTGAACTTTTTCCTTTAGTCAGCATTAGGGTTTTAAACCCTAAACTGAACTCTTTCCATTTAGTCAGCATTAGGGTTTTAAACCCTAAACTGAACTCTTTCCTTTAGTCAGCATTAGGGTTTTAAACCCTAAACTGAACTTTTCCTTTAGTCAGCATTAGGGTTTTAAACCCTAAACTGAACTTTTCCTTTAGTCAGCATTAGGGTTTTAAACCCTAAACTGAACTTTTTCCATTCAGTCAGCATTAGGGTTTTAAACCCTAAACTGAACTTTTCCATTCAGTCAGCATTAGGGTTTTAAACCCTAAACTGAACTCTTTCCTTTAGTCAGCATTAGGGTTTTAAACCCTAAACTGAACTTTTCCTTTAGTCAGCATTAGGGTTTTAAACCCTAAACTGAACTTTTTCCATTCAGTCAGCATTAGGGTTTTAAACCCTAAACTGAACTCTTTCCTTTAGTCAGCATTAGGGTTTTAAACCCTAAACTGAACTCTTTCCTTTAGTCAGCATTAGGGTTTTAAACCCTAAACTGAACTTTTCCATTTAGTCAGCATTAGGGTTTTAAACCCTAAACTGAACTCTTTCCTTTAGTCAGCATTAGGGTTTTAAACCCTAAACTGAACTTTTTCCTTTCAGTCAGCATTAGGGTTTTAAACCCTAAACTGAACTCTTTCCTTTAGTCAGCATTAGGGTTTTAAACCCTAAACTGAACTTTTTCCATTCAGTCAGCATTAGGGTTTTAAACCCTAAACTGAACTCTTTCCATTCAGTCAGCATTAGGGTTTTAAACCCTAAACTGAACTTTTCCTTTAGTCAGCATTAGGGTTTTAAACCCTAAACTGAACTCTTTCCTTTAGTCAGCATTAGGGTTTTAAACCCTAAACTGAACTTTTTCCATTCAGTCAGCATTAGGGTTTTAAACCCTAAACTGAACTCTTTCCTTTAGTCAGCATTAGGGTTTTAAACCCTAAACTGAACTTTTCCATTCAGTCAGCATTAGGGTTTTAAACCCTAAACTGAACTCTTTCCTTTAGTCAGCATTAGGGTTTTAAACCCTAAACTGAACTCTTTCCTTCAGTCAGCATTAGGGTTTTAAACCCTAAACTGAACTTTTTCCATTCAGTCAGCATTAGGGTTTTAAACCCTAAACTGAACTCTTTCCAGCCAGTCAGTATTAGGGTTTTAAACCCTAAACTGAACTTTCCCTTTAGTCAGCATTAGGGTTTTAAACCCTAAACTGAACTCTTTCCTTTAGTCAGCATTAGGGTTTTAAACCCTAAACTGAACTTTTTCCATTCAGTCAGCATTAGGGTTTTAAACCCTAAACTGAACTCTTTCCATTCAGTCAGCATTAGGGTTTTAAACCCTAAACTGAACTTTTTCCTTTAGTCAGCATTAGGGTTTTAAACCCTAAACTGAACTCTTTCCTTTAGTCAGCATTAGGGTTTTAAACCCTAAACTGAACTTTTTCCATTTAGTCAGCATTAGGGTTTTAAACCCTAAACTGAACTCTTTCCATTCAGTCAGCATTAGGGTTTTAAACCCTAAACTGAACTTTTTCCTTTAGTCAGCATTAGGGTTTTAAACCCTAAACTGAACTTTTTCCATTCAGTCAGCATTAGGGTTTTAAACCCTAAACTGAACTTTTTCCATTTAGTCAGCATTAGGGTTTTAAACCCTAAACTGAACTTTTCCATTTAGTCAGCATTAGGGTTTTAAACCCTAAACTGAACTCTTTCCTTTCAGTCAGCATTAGGGTTTTAAACCCTAAACTGAACTTTTCCATTTAGTCAGCATTAGGGTTTTAAACCCTAAACTGAACTCTTTCCTTTAGTCAGCATTAGGGTTTTAAACCCTAAACTGAACTTTTTCCATTCAGTCAGCATTAGGGTTTTAAACCCTAAACTGAACTCTTTCCATTCAGTCAGCATTAGGGTTTTAAACCCTAAACTGAACTTTTTCCATTCAGTCAGCATTAGGGTTTTAAACCCTAAACTGAACTCTTTCCTTTAGTCAGCATTAGGGTTTTAAACCCTAAACTGAACTTTTTCCTTTAGTCAGCATTAGGGTTTTAAACCCTAAACTGAACTCTTTCCATTTAGTCAGCATTAGGGTTTTAAACCCTAAACTGAACTTTTCCATTCAGTCAGCATTAGGGTTTTAAACCCTAAACTGAACTCTTTCCTTTAGTCAGCATTAGGGTTTTAAACCCTAAACTGAACTTTTCCATTCAGTCAGCATTAGGGTTTTAAACCCTAAACTGAACTCTTTCCATTTAGTCAGCATTAGGGTTTTAAACCCTAAACTGAACTTTTCCTTTAGTCAGCATTAGGGTTTTAAACCCTAAACTGAACTTTTTCCATTCAGTCAGCATTAGGGTTTTAAACCCTAAACTGAACTTTTTCCATTTAGTCAGCATTAGGGTTTTAAACCCTAAACTGAACTTTTTCCTTTAGTCAGCATTAGGGTTTTAAACCCTAAACTGAACTCTTTCCTTTAGTCAGCATTAGGGTTTTAAACCCTAAACTGAACTTTTTCCATTCAGTCAGCATTAGGGTTTTAAACCCTAAACTGAACTCTTTCCTTTCAGTCAGCATTAGGGTTTTAAACCCTAAACTGAACTTTTTCCTTTAGTCAGCATTAGGGTTTTAAACCCTAAACTGAACTCTTTCCATTTAGTCAGCATTAGGGTTTTAAACCCTAAACTGAACTTTTCCATTTAGTCAGCATTAGGGTTTTAAACCCTAAACTGAACTCTTTCCTTTAGTCAGCATTAGGGTTTTAAACCCTAAACTGAACTTTTTCCATTTAGTCAGCATTAGGGTTTTAAACCCTAAACTGAACTTTTTCCTTTCAGTCAGCATTAGGGTTTTAAACCCTAAACTGAACTTTTCCATTTAGTCAGCATTAGGGTTTTAAACCCTAAACTGAACTCTTTCCTTTAGTCAGCATTAGGGTTTTAAACCCTAAACTGAACTTTTTCCATTCAGTCAGCATTAGGGTTTTAAACCCTAAACTGAACTCTTTCCTTTAGTCAGCATTAGGGTTTTAAACCCTAAACTGAACTTTTTCCTTTAGTCAGCATTAGGGTTTTAAACCCTAAACTGAACTCTTTCCTTTAGTCAGCATTAGGGTTTTAAACCCTAAACTGAACTTTTCCATTTAGTCAGCATTAGGGTTTTAAACCCTAAACTGAACTCTTTCCATTTAGTCAGCATTAGGGTTTTAAACCCTAAACTGAACTTTTTCCATTCAGTCAGCATTAGGGTTTTAAACCCTAAACTGAACTCTTTCCTTTAGTCAGCATTAGGGTTTTAAACCCTAAACTGAACTTTTCCTTTCAGTCAGCATTAGGGTTTTAAACCCTAAACTGAACTCTTTCCTTTAGTCAGCATTAGGGTTTTAAACCCTAAACTGAACTTTTTCCATTCAGTCAGCATTAGGGTTTTAAACCCTAAACTGAACTCTTTCCATTTAGTCAGCATTAGGGTTTTAAACCCTAAACTGAACTTTTCCCTTTAGTCAGCATTAGGGTTTTAAACCCTAAACTGAACTTTTTCCTTTAGTCAGCATTAGGGTTTTAAACCCTAAACTGAACTTTTTCCTTTAGTCAGCATTAGGGTTTTAAACCCTAAACTGAACTTTTCCATTCAGTCAGCATTAGGGTTTTAAACCCTAAACTGAACTCTTTCCTTTAGTCAGCATTAGGGTTTTAAACCCTAAACTGAACTTTTTCCCTTTAGTCAGCATTAGGGTTTTAAACCCTAAACTGAACTTTTTCCATTCAGTCAGCATTAGGGTTTTAAACCCTAAACTGAACTTTTCCATTTAGTCAGCATTAGGGTTTTAAACCCTAAACTGAACTCTTTCCTTTAGTCAGCATTAGGGTTTTAAACCCTAAACTGAACTTTTCCATTTAGTCAGCATTAGGGTTTTAAACCCTAAACTGAACTCTTTCCTTTAGTCAGCATTAGGGTTTTAAACCCTAAACTGAACTTTTCCATTTAGTCAGCATTAGGGTTTTAAACCCTAAACTGAACTCTTTCCTTTAGTCAGCATTAGGGTTTTAAACCCTAAACTGAACTTTTTCCTTTCAGTCAGCATTAGGGTTTTAAACCCTAAACTGAACTCTTTCCTTTAGTCAGCATTAGGGTTTTAAACCCTAAACTGAACTTTTCCTTTAGTCAGCATTAGGGTTTTAAACCCTAAACTGAACTCTTTCCTTTCAGTCAGCATTAGGGTTTTAAACCCTAAACTGAACTTTTCCATTCAGTCAGCATTAGGGTTTTAAACCCTAAACTGAACTCTTTCCTTTCAGTCAGCATTAGGGTTTTAAACCCTAAACTGAACTTTTCCTTTCAGTCAGCATTAGGGTTTTAAACCCTAAACTGAACTCTTTCCATTCAGTCAGCATTAGGGTTTTAAACCCTAAACTGAACTTTTCCATTTAGTCAGCATTAGGGTTTTAAACCCTAAACTGAACTTTTTCCTTTAGTCAGCATTAGGGTTTTAAACCCTAAACTGAACTTTTCCTTTCAGTCAGCATTAGGGTTTTAAACCCTAAACTGAACTCTTTCCTTTAGTCAGCATTAGGGTTTTAAACCCTAAACTGAACTCTTTCCTTTAGTCAGCATTAGGGTTTTAAACCCTAAACTGAACTTTTTCCATTCAGTCAGCATTAGGGTTTTAAACCCTAAACTGAACTCTTTCCTTTCAGTCAGCATTAGGGTTTTAAACCCTAAACTGAACTTTTCCTTTAGTCAGCATTAGGGTTTTAAACCCTAAACTGAACTCTTTCCTTTAGTCAGCATTAGGGTTTTAAACCCTAAACTGAACTTTTTCCATTCAGTCAGCATTAGGGTTTTAAACCCTAAACTGAACTCTTTCCTTTAGTCAGCATTAGGGTTTTAAACCCTAAACTGAACTTTTCCATTTAGTCAGCATTAGGGTTTTAAACCCTAAACTGAACTCTTTCCATTTAGTCAGCATTAGGGTTTTAAACCCTAAACTGAACTTTTTCCTTTAGTCAGCATTAGGGTTTTAAACCCTAAACTGAACTCTTTCCTTTAGTCAGCATTAGGGTTTTAAACCCTAAACTGAACTTTTCCATTTAGTCAGCATTAGGGTTTTAAACCCTAAACTGAACTCTTTCCATTTAGTCAGCATTAGGGTTTTAAACCCTAAACTGAACTCTTTCCTTTAGTCAGCATTAGGGTTTTAAACCCTAAACTGAACTCTTTCCTTTAGTCAGCATTAGGGTTTTAAACCCTAAACTGAACTTTTCCATTCAGTCAGCATTAGGGTTTTAAACCCTAAACTGAACTCTTTCCTTTAGTCAGCATTAGGGTTTTAAACCCTAAACTGAACTTTTCCATTCAGTCAGCATTAGGGTTTTAAACCCTAAACTGAACTCTTTCCATTTAGTCAGCATTAGGGTTTTAAACCCTAAACTGAACTCTTTCCTTTAGTCAGCATTAGGGTTTTAAACCCTAAACTGAACTTTTCCATTCAGTCAGCATTAGGGTTTTAAACCCTAAACTGAACTTTTTCCATTCAGTCAGCATTAGGGTTTTAAACCCTAAACTGAACTCTTTCCATTTAGTCAGCATTAGGGTTTTAAACCCTAAACTGAACTTTTCCTTTAGTCAGCATTAGGGTTTTAAACCCTAAACTGAACTTTTCCATTCAGTCAGCATTAGGGTTTTAAACCCTAAACTGAACTTTTCCATTTAGTCAGCATTAGGGTTTTAAACCCTAAACTGAACTCTTTCCTTTAGTCAGCATTAGGGTTTTAAACCCTAAACTGAACTTTTTCCATTCAGTCAGCATTAGGGTTTTAAACCCTAAACTGAACTTTTCCATTTAGTCAGCATTAGGGTTTTAAACCCTAAACTGAACTCTTTCCTTTAGTCAGCATTAGGGTTTTAAACCCTAAACTGAACTTTTCCTTTCAGTCAGCATTAGGGTTTTAAACCCTAAACTGAACTCTTTCCATTCAGTCAGCATTAGGGTTTTAAACCCTAAACTGAACTTTTCCTTTAGTCAGCATTAGGGTTTTAAACCCTAAACTGAACTCTTTCCATTTAGTCAGCATTAGGGTTTTAAACCCTAAACTGAACTTTTTCCATTCAGTCAGCATTAGGGTTTTAAACCCTAAACTGAACTCTTTCCATTCAGTCAGCATTAGGGTTTTAAACCCTAAACTGAACTTTTCCCTTTAGTCAGCATTAGGGTTTTAAACCCTAAACTGAACTCTTTCCTTTAGTCAGCATTAGGGTTTTAAACCCTAAACTGAACTTTTCCATTCAGTCAGCATTAGGGTTTTAAACCCTAAACTGAACTCTTTCCATTCAGTCAGCATTAGGGTTTTAAACCCTAAACTGAACTTTTCCTTTAGTCAGCATTAGGGTTTTAAACCCTAAACTGAACTTTTCCTTTAGTCAGCATTAGGGTTTTAAACCCTAAACTGAACTTTTTCCATTCAGTCAGCATTAGGGTTTTAAACCCTAAACTGAACTCTTTCCTTTAGTCAGCATTAGGGTTTTAAACCCTAAACTGAACTTTTTCCTTTAGTCAGCATTAGGGTTTTAAACCCTAAACTGAACTTTTCCATTCAGTCAGCATTAGGGTTTTAAACCCTAAACTGAACTTTTCCTTTAGTCAGCATTAGGGTTTTAAACCCTAAACTGAACTCTTTCCTTTCAGTCAGCATTAGGGTTTTAAACCCTAAACTGAACTTTTTCCCTTTAGTCAGCATTAGGGTTTTAAACCCTAAACTGAACTTTTCCATTTAGTCAGCATTAGGGTTTTAAACCCTAAACTGAACTTTTCCTTTAGTCAGCATTAGGGTTTTAAACCCTAAACTGAACTCTTTCCTTTAGTCAGCATTAGGGTTTTAAACCCTAAACTGAACTTTTCCATTCAGTCAGCATTAGGGTTTTAAACCCTAAACTGAACTCTTTCCTTTAGTCAGCATTAGGGTTTTAAACCCTAAACTGAACTTTTCCATTCAGTCAGCATTAGGGTTTTAAACCCTAAACTGAACTCTTTCCATTCAGTCAGCATTAGGGTTTTAAACCCTAAACTGAACTTTTCCTTTAGTCAGCATTAGGGTTTTAAACCCTAAACTGAACTCTTTCCATTCAGTCAGCATTAGGGTTTTAAACCCTAAACTGAACTTTTCCATTTAGTCAGCATTAGGGTTTTAAACCCTAAACTGAACTCTTTCCTTTAGTCAGCATTAGGGTTTTAAACCCTAAACTGAACTTTTTCCATTCAGTCAGCATTAGGGTTTTAAACCCTAAACTGAACTTTTCCATTTAGTCAGCATTAGGGTTTTAAACCCTAAACTGAACTTTTCCTTTAGTCAGCATTAGGGTTTTAAACCCTAAACTGAACTCTTTCCTTTAGTCAGCATTAGGGTTTTAAACCCTAAACTGAACTTTTCCATTCAGTCAGCATTAGGGTTTTAAACCCTAAACTGAACTCTTTCCTTTAGTCAGCATTAGGGTTTTAAACCCTAAACTGAACTTTTCCATTCAGTCAGCATTAGGGTTTTAAACCCTAAACTGAACTCTTTCCTTTAGTCAGCATTAGGGTTTTAAACCCTAAACTGAACTTTTCCTTTTAGTCAGCATTAGGGTTTTAAACCCTAAACTGAACTTTTTCCATTCAGTCAGCATTAGGGTTTTAAACCCTAAACTGAACTTTCCATTCAGTCAGCATTAGGGTTTTAAACCCTAAACTGAACTCTTTCCTTTAGTCAGCATTAGGGTTTTAAACCCTAAACTGAACTTTTTCCATTTAGTCAGCATTAGGGTTTTAAACCCTAAACTGAACTCTTTCCATTCAGTCAGCATTAGGGTTTTAAACCCTAAACTGAACTTTTCCTTTAGTCAGCATTAGGGTTTTAAACCCTAAACTGAACTCTTTCCTTCAGTCAGCATTAGGGTTTTAAACCCTAAACTGAACTTTTTCCATTTAGTCAGCATTAGGGTTTTAAACCCTAAACTGAACTCTTTCCATTTAGTCAGCATTAGGGTTTTAAACCCTAAACTGAACTTTTTCCTTTAGTCAGCATTAGGGTTTTAAACCCTAAACTGAACTTTTCCTTCAGTCAGCATTAGGGTTTTAAACCCTAAACTGAACTTTTCCATTTAGTCAGCATTAGGGTTTTAAACCCTAAACTGAACTTTTCCTTTCAGTCAGCATTAGGGTTTTAAACCCTAAACTGAACTTTTCCATTCAGTCAGCATTAGGGTTTTAAACCCTAAACTGAACTCTTTCCTTTCAGTCAGCATTAGGGTTTTAAACCCTAAACTGAACTCTTTCCATTTAGTCAGCATTAGGGTTTTAAACCCTAAACTGAACTTTTCCATTTAGTCAGCATTAGGGTTTTAAACCCTAAACTGAACTCTTTCCTTTAGTCAGCATTAGGGTTTTAAACCCTAAACTGAACTTTTTCCATTCAGTCAGCATTAGGGTTTTAAACCCTAAACTGAACTTTTCCATTCAGTCAGCATTAGGGTTTTAAACCCTAAACTGAACTTTTCCCTTTAGTCAGCATTAGGGTTTTAAACCCTAAACTGAACTCTTTCCTTTAGTCAGCATTAGGGTTTTAAACCCTAAACTGAACTTTTTCCATTCAGTCAGCATTAGGGTTTTAAACCCTAAACTGAACTCTTTCCTTTAGTCAGCATTAGGGTTTTAAACCCTAAACTGAACTTTTTCCATTTAGTCAGCATTAGGGTTTTAAACCCTAAACTGAACTCTTTCCTTCAGTCAGCATTAGGGTTTTAAACCCTAAACTGAACTTTTCCATTTAGTCAGCATTAGGGTTTTAAACCCTAAACTGAACTCTTTCCTTTAGTCAGCATTAGGGTTTTAAACCCTAAACTGAACTTTTTCCATTCAGTCAGCATTAGGGTTTTAAACCCTAAACTGAACTCTTTCCTTTAGTCAGCATTAGGGTTTTAAACCCTAAACTGAACTTTTCCATTTAGTCAGCATTAGGGTTTTAAACCCTAAACTGAACTCTTTCCATTCAGTCAGCATTAGGGTTTTAAACCCTAAACTGAACTCTTTCCTTTAGTCAGCATTAGGGTTTTAAACCCTAAACTGAACTTTTTCCATTCAGTCAGCATTAGGGTTTTAAACCCTAAACTGAACTCTTTCCATTCAGTCAGCATTAGGGTTTTAAACCCTAAACTGAACTCTTTCCTTTAGTCAGCATTAGGGTTTTAAACCCTAAACTGAACTTTTTCCATTCAGTCAGCATTAGGGTTTTAAACCCTAAACTGAACTCTTTCCTTTAGTCAGCATTAGGGTTTTAAACCCTAAACTGAACTTTTTCCATTTAGTCAGCATTAGGGTTTTAAACCCTAAACTGAACTCTTTCCATTTAGTCAGCATTAGGGTTTTAAACCCTAAACTGAACTTTTCCTTTAGTCAGCATTAGGGTTTTAAACCCTAAACTGAACTCTTTCCTTTAGTCAGCATTAGGGTTTTAAACCCTAAACTGAACTCTTTCCATTTAGTCAGCATTAGGGTTTTAAACCCTAAACTGAACTTTTCCTTTAGTCAGCATTAGGGTTTTAAACCCTAAACTGAACTTTTCCATTTAGTCAGCATTAGGGTTTTAAACCCTAAACTGAACTTTTTCCTTTCAGTCAGCATTAGGGTTTTAAACCCTAAACTGAACTTTTTCCATTCAGTCAGCATTAGGGTTTTAAACCCTAAACTGAACTTTTCCTTTCAGTCAGCATTAGGGTTTTAAACCCTAAACTGAACTTTTTCCTTTCAGTCAGCATTAGGGTTTTAAACCCTAAACTGAACTTTTCCATTCAGTCAGCATTAGGGTTTTAAACCCTAAACTGAACTCTTTCCTTTAGTCAGCATTAGGGTTTTAAACCCTAAACTGAACTTTTTCCATTCAGTCAGCATTAGGGTTTTAAACCCTAAACTGAACTCTTTCCAGCCAGTCAGTATTAGGGTTTTAAACCCTAAACTGAACTTTCCCTTTAGTCAGCATTAGGGTTTTAAACCCTAAACTGAACTCTTTCCTTCAGTCAGCATTAGGGTTTTAAACCCTAAACTGAACTTTTCCATTCAGTCAGCATTAGGGTTTTAAACCCTAAACTGAACTCTTTCCTTTAGTCAGCATTAGGGTTTTAAACCCTAAACTGAACTTTTTCCATTTAGTCAGCATTAGGGTTTTAAACCCTAAACTGAACTCTTTCCTTTAGTCAGCATTAGGGTTTTAAACCCTAAACTGAACTTTTTCCATTTAGTCAGCATTAGGGTTTTAAACCCTAAACTGAACTCTTTCCATTCAGTCAGCATTAGGGTTTTAAACCCTAAACTGAACTCTTTCCTTTAGTCAGCATTAGGGTTTTAAACCCTAAACTGAACTCTTTCCTTTAGTCAGCATTAGGGTTTTAAACCCTAAACTGAACTTTTCCATTCAGTCAGCATTAGGGTTTTAAACCCTAAACTGAACTCTTTCCATTCAGTCAGCATTAGGGTTTTAAACCCTAAACTGAACTTTTCCTTTAGTCAGCATTAGGGTTTTAAACCCTAAACTGAACTCTTTCCCTTCAGTCAGCATTAGGGTTTTAAACCCTAAACTGAACTTTTCCATTCAGTCAGCATTAGGGTTTTAAACCCTAAACTGAACTCTTTCCTTTAGTCAGCATTAGGGTTTTAAACCCTAAACTGAACTTTTTCCATTTAGTCAGCATTAGGGTTTTAAACCCTAAACTGAACTCTTTCCTTTAGTCAGCATTAGGGTTTTAAACCCTAAACTGAACTTTTCCTTTAGTCAGCATTAGGGTTTTAAACCCTAAACTGAACTCTTTCCTTTAGTCAGCATTAGGGTTTTAAACCCTAAACTGAACTTTTTCCATTCAGTCAGCATTAGGGTTTTAAACCCTAAACTGAACTCTTTCCATTCAGTCAGCATTAGGGTTTTAAACCCTAAACTGAACTTTTCCATTTAGTCAGCATTAGGGTTTTAAACCCTAAACTGAACTCTTTCCTTTAGTCAGCATTAGGGTTTTAAACCCTAAACTGAACTTTTCCATTCAGTCAGCATTAGGGTTTTAAACCCTAAACTGAACTTTTCCTTTAGTCAGCATTAGGGTTTTAAACCCTAAACTGAACTTTTTCCTTTAGTCAGCATTAGGGTTTTAAACCCTAAACTGAACTTTTCCATTCAGTCAGCATTAGGGTTTTAAACCCTAAACTGAACTCTTTCCTTTAGTCAGCATTAGGGTTTTAAACCCTAAACTGAACTTTTCCTTTAGTCAGCATTAGGGTTTTAAACCCTAAACTGAACTCTTTCCTTTAGTCAGCATTAGGGTTTTAAACCCTAAACTGAACTTTTTCCATTCAGTCAGCATTAGGGTTTTAAACCCTAAACTGAACTTTTTCCTTTAGTCAGCATTAGGGTTTTAAACCCTAAACTGAACTTTTCCTTTAGTCAGCATTAGGGTTTTAAACCCTAAACTGAACTCTTTCCTTTAGTCAGCATTAGGGTTTTAAACCCTAAACTGAACTTTTTCCTTTCAGTCAGCATTAGGGTTTTAAACCCTAAACTGAACTCTTTCCTTTAGTCAGCATTAGGGTTTTAAACCCTAAACTGAACTCTTTCCTTTAGTCAGCATTAGGGTTTTAAACCCTAAACTGAACTTTTTCCATTCAGTCAGCATTAGGGTTTTAAACCCTAAACTGAACTCTTTCCATTTAGTCAGCATTAGGGTTTTAAACCCTAAACTGAACTTTTCCTTTAGTCAGCATTAGGGTTTTAAACCCTAAACTGAACTCTTTCCTTTAGTCAGCATTAGGGTTTTAAACCCTAAACTGAACTTTTCCATTCAGTCAGCATTAGGGTTTTAAACCCTAAACTGAACTCTTTCCTTTAGTCAGCATTAGGGTTTTAAACCCTAAACTGAACTTTTCCATTCAGTCAGCATTAGGGTTTTAAACCCTAAACTGAACTCTTTCCTTTAGTCAGCATTAGGGTTTTAAACCCTAAACTGAACTTTTCCTTTAGTCAGCATTAGGGTTTTAAACCCTAAACTGAACTTTTCCATTTAGTCAGCATTAGGGTTTTAAACCCTAAACTGAACTTTTCCTTTAGTCAGCATTAGGGTTTTAAACCCTAAACTGAACTTTTTCCTTCAGTCAGCATTAGGGTTTTAAACCCTAAACTGAACTCTTTCCATTTAGTCAGCATTAGGGTTTTAAACCCTAAACTGAACTTTTTCCTTTAGTCAGCATTAGGGTTTTAAACCCTAAACTGAACTCTTTCCTTCAGTCAGCATTAGGGTTTTAAACCCTAAACTGAACTTTTCCATTCAGTCAGCATTAGGGTTTTAAACCCTAAACTGAACTCTTTCCTTTAGTCAGCATTAGGGTTTTAAACCCTAAACTGAACTTTTTCCATTCAGTCAGCATTAGGGTTTTAAACCCTAAACTGAACTCTTTCCAGCCAGTCAGCATTAGGGTTTTAAACCCTAAACTGAACTTTTCCATTTAGTCAGCATTAGGGTTTTAAACCCTAAACTGAACTCTTTCCTTTAGTCAGCATTAGGGTTTTAAACCCTAAACTGAACTTTTCCATTCAGTCAGCATTAGGGTTTTAAACCCTAAACTGAACTCTTTCCATTTAGTCAGCATTAGGGTTTTAAACCCTAAACTGAACTTTTCCTTTAGTCAGCATTAGGGTTTTAAACCCTAAACTGAACTTTTTCCATTCAGTCAGCATTAGGGTTTTAAACCCTAAACTGAACTTTTCCATTCAGTCAGCATTAGGGTTTTAAACCCTAAACTGAACTCTTTCCTTTAGTCAGCATTAGGGTTTTAAACCCTAAACTGAACTTTTCCATTCAGTCAGCATTAGGGTTTTAAACCCTAAACTGAACTCTTTCCTTTAGTCAGCATTAGGGTTTTAAACCCTAAACTGAACTTTTCCTTTAGTCAGCATTAGGGTTTTAAACCCTAAACTGAACTTTTCCATTTAGTCAGCATTAGGGTTTTAAACCCTAAACTGAACTTTTCCATTTAGTCAGCATTAGGGTTTTAAACCCTAAACTGAACTCTTTCCTTCAGTCAGCATTAGGGTTTTAAACCCTAAACTGAACTTTTCCATTTAGTCAGCATTAGGGTTTTAAACCCTAAACTGAACTCTTTCCTTTAGTCAGCATTAGGGTTTTAAACCCTAAACTGAACTTTTCCATTCAGTCAGCATTAGGGTTTTAAACCCTAAACTGAACTCTTTCCTTTAGTCAGCATTAGGGTTTTAAACCCTAAACTGAACTTTTTCCATTCAGTCAGCATTAGGGTTTTAAACCCTAAACTGAACTCTTTCCAGCCAGTCAGTATTAGGGTTTTAAACCCTAAACTGAACTTTTCCATTTAGTCAGCATTAGGGTTTTAAACCCTAAACTGAACTCTTTCCTTCAGTCAGCATTAGGGTTTTAAACCCTAAACTGAACTTTTCCATTCAGTCAGCATTAGGGTTTTAAACCCTAAACTGAACTCTTTCCTTCAGTCAGCATTAGGGTTTTAAACCCTAAACTGAACTTTTTCCATTTAGTCAGCATTAGGGTTTTAAACCCTAAACTGAACTCTTTCCATTCAGTCAGCATTAGGGTTTTAAACCCTAAACTGAACTTTTCCTTTAGTCAGCATTAGGGTTTTAAACCCTAAACTGAACTTTTTCCTTTAGTCAGCATTAGGGTTTTAAACCCTAAACTGAACTTTTCCATTTAGTCAGCATTAGGGTTTTAAACCCTAAACTGAACTCTTTCCTTTAGTCAGCATTAGGGTTTTAAACCCTAAACTGAACTTTTTCCATTCAGTCAGCATTAGGGTTTTAAACCCTAAACTGAACTCTTTCCATTCAGTCAGCATTAGGGTTTTAAACCCTAAACTGAACTTTTCCTTTAGTCAGCATTAGGGTTTTAAACCCTAAACTGAACTTTTCCTTCAGTCAGCATTAGGGTTTTAAACCCTAAACTGAACTTTTCCATTCAGTCAGCATTAGGGTTTTAAACCCTAAACTGAACTCTTTCCTTTAGTCAGCATTAGGGTTTTAAACCCTAAACTGAACTCTTTCCTTTAGTCAGCATTAGGGTTTTAAACCCTAAACTGAACTTTTTCCTTTAGTCAGCATTAGGGTTTTAAACCCTAAACTGAACTTTTTCCATTTAGTCAGCATTAGGGTTTTAAACCCTAAACTGAACTCTTTCCTTTAGTCAGCATTAGGGTTTTAAACCCTAAACTGAACTTTTCCATTCAGTCAGCATTAGGGTTTTAAACCCTAAACTGAACTCTTTCCTTTAGTCAGGCATTAGGGTTTTAAACCCTAAACTGAACTTTTTCCTTTCAGTCAGCATTAGGGTTTTAAACCCTAAACTGAACTCTTTCCATTTAGTCAGCATTAGGGTTTTAAACCCTAAACTGAACTTTTCCTTTAGTCAGCATTAGGGTTTTAAACCCTAAACTGAACTCTTTCCTTCAGTCAGCATTAGGGTTTTAAACCCTAAACTGAACTTTTTCCATTCAGTCAGCATTAGGGTTTTAAACCCTAAACTGAACTCTTTCCTTTAGTCAGCATTAGGGTTTTAAACCCTAAACTGAACTTTTTCCATTCAGTCAGCATTAGGGTTTTAAACCCTAAACTGAACTCTTTCCAGCCAGTCAGCATTAGGGTTTTAAACCCTAAACTGAACTTTTCCTTTAGTCAGCATTAGGGTTTTAAACCCTAAACTGAACTCTTTCCTTTAGTCAGCATTAGGGTTTTAAACCCTAAACTGAACTTTTTCCATTCAGTCAGCATTAGGGTTTTAAACCCTAAACTGAACTCTTTCCTTTAGTCAGCATTAGGGTTTTAAACCCTAAACTGAACTCTTTCCTTCAGTCAGCATTAGGGTTTTAAACCCTAAACTGAACTTTTTCCATTCAGTCAGCATTAGGGTTTTAAACCCTAAACTGAACTCTTTCCATTTAGTCAGCATTAGGGTTTTAAACCCTAAACTGAACTTTTCCTTTAGTCAGCATTAGGGTTTTAAACCCTAAACTGAACTCTTTCCTTCAGTCAGCATTAGGGTTTTAAACCCTAAACTGAACTTTTCCATTCAGTCAGCATTAGGGTTTTAAACCCTAAACTGAACTCTTTCCTTTAGTCAGCATTAGGGTTTTAAACCCTAAACTGAACTTTTTCCATTCAGTCAGCATTAGGGTTTTAAACCCTAAACTGAACTCTTTCCAGCTAGTCAGCATTAGGGTTTTAAACCCTAAACTGAACTTTTCCTTTAGTCAGCATTAGGGTTTTAAACCCTAAACTGAACTCTTTCCTTTAGTCAGCATTAGGGTTTTAAACCCTAAACTGAACTTTTCCATTCAGTCAGCATTAGGGTTTTAAACCCTAAACTAAACTCTTTTCCATTTAGTCAGCATTAGGGTTTTAAACCCTAAACTGAACTTTTCCTTTAGTCAGCATTAGGGTTTTAAACCCTAAACTGAACTCTTTCCTTTAGTCAGCATTAGGGTTTTAAACCCTAAACTGAACTTTTCCATTCAGTCAGCATTAGGGTTTTAAACCCTAAACTGAACTCTTTCCATTCAGTCAGCATTAGGGTTTTAAACCCTAAACTGAACTCTTTCCTTTAGTCAGCATTAGGGTTTTAAACCCTAAACTGAACTTTTTCCTTTCAGTCAGCATTAGGGTTTTAAACCCTAAACTGAACTTTTCCATTCAGTCAGCATTAGGGTTTTAAACCCTAAACTGAACTCTTTCCTTTAGTCAGCATTAGGGTTTTAAACCCTAAACTGAACTTTTTCCATTCAGTCAGCATTAGGGTTTTAAACCCTAAACTGAACTCTTTCCATTCAGTCAGCATTAGGGTTTTAAACCCTAAACTGAACTCTTTCCTTTAGTCAGCATTAGGGTTTTAAACCCTAAACTGAACTCTTTCCTTTAGTCAGCATTAGGGTTTTAAACCCTAAACTGAACTTTTCCATTCAGTCAGCATTAGGGTTTTAAACCCTAAACTGAACTCTTTCCTTTAGTCAGCATTAGGGTTTTAAACCCTAAACTGAACTTTTTCCATTCAGTCAGCATTAGGGTTTTAAACCCTAAACTGAACTCTTTCCAGCTAGTCAGCATTAGGGTTTTAAACCCTAAACTGAACTTTTCCTTTAGTCAGCATTAGGGTTTTAAACCCTAAACTGAACTCTTTCCTTTAGTCAGCATTAGGGTTTTAAACCCTAAACTGAACTTTTCCATTCAGTCAGCATTAGGGTTTTAAACCCTAAACTGAACTCTTTCCTTTAGTCAGCATTAGGGTTTTAAACCCTAAACTGAACTTTTCCTTTAGTCAGCATTAGGGTTTTAAACCCTAAACTGAACTCTTTCCTTCAGTCAGCATTAGGGTTTTAAACCCTAAACTGAACTTTTCCATTCAGTCAGCATTAGGGTTTTAAACCCTAAACTGAACTCTTTCCTTTAGTCAGCATTAGGGTTTTAAACCCTAAACTGAACTTTTTCCATTCAGTCAGCATTAGGGTTTTAAACCCTAAACTGAACTCTTTCCAGCCAGTCAGTATTAGGGTTTTAAACCCTAAACTGAACTTTCCCTTTCAGTCAGCATTAGGGTTTTAAACCCTAAACTGAACTCTTTCCATTCAGTCAGCATTAGGGTTTTAAACCCTAAACTGAACTTTTCCTTTAGTCAGCATTAGGGTTTTAAACCCTAAACTGAACTCTTTCCTTTAGTCAGCATTAGGGTTTTAAACCCTAAACTGAACTTTTTCCATTCAGTCAGCATTAGGGTTTTAAACCCTAAACTGAACTCTTTCCTTTAGTCAGCATTAGGGTTTTAAACCCTAAACTGAACTTTTTCCATTCAGTCAGCATTAGGGTTTTAAACCCTAAACTGAACTCTTTCCAGCCAGTCAGCATTAGGGTTTTAAACCCTAAACTGAACTTTTCCTTTAGTCAGCATTAGGGTTTTAAACCCTAAACTGAACTCTTTCCTTTAGTCAGCATTAGGGTTTTAAACCCTAAACTGAACTTTTTCCATTCAGTCAGCATTAGGGTTTTAAACCCTAAACTGAACTCTTTCCTTTAGTCAGCATTAGGGTTTTAAACCCTAAACTGAACTCTTTCCTTCAGTCAGCATTAGGGTTTTAAACCCTAAACTGAACTTTTCCATTTAGTCAGCATTAGGGTTTTAAACCCTAAACTGAACTCTTTCCATTCAGTCAGTATTAGGGTTTTAAACCCTAAACTGAACTTTTCCTTTAGTCAGCATTAGGGTTTTAAACCCTAAACTGAACTCTTTCCTTCAGTCAGCATTAGGGTTTTAAACCCTAAACTGAACTTTTCCATTCAGTCAGCATTAGGGTTTTAAACCCTAAACTGAACTCTTTCCTTTAGTCAGCATTAGGGTTTTAAACCCTAAACTGAACTTTTTCCATTCAGTCAGCATTAGGGTTTTAAACCCTAAACTGAACTCTTTCCAGCCAGTCAGTATTAGGGTTTTAAACCCTAAACTGAACTTTTCCTTTAGTCAGCATTAGGGTTTTAAACCCTAAACTGAACTCTTTCCTTCAGTCAGCATTAGGGTTTTAAACCCTAAACTGAACTTTTTCCATTCAGTCAGCATTAGGGTTTTAAACCCTAAACTGAACTCTTTCCAGCCAGTCAGTATTAGGGTTTTAAACCCTAAACTGAACTTTTCCTTTAGTCAGCATTAGGGTTTTAAACCCTAAACTGAACTCTTTCCTTCAGTCAGCATTAGGGTTTTAAACCCTAAACTGAACTTTTCCATTTAGTCAGCATTAGGGTTTTAAACCCTAAACTGAACTCTTTCCTTCAGTCAGCATTAGGGTTTTAAACCCTAAACTGAACTTTTTCCATTCAGTCAGCATTAGGGTTTTAAACCCTAAACTGAACTCTTTCCATTCAGTCAGCATTAGGGTTTTAAACCCTAAACTGAACTTTTCCATTCAGTCAGCATTAGGGTTTTAAACCCTAAACTGAACTCTTTCCTTTAGTCAGCATTAGGGTTTTAAACCCTAAACTGAACTTTTCCATTCAGTCAGCATTAGGGTTTTAAACCCTAAACTGAACTCTTTCCATTCAGTCAGCATTAGGGTTTTAAACCCTAAACTGAACTTTTCCTTTAGTCAGCATTAGGGTTTTAAACCCTAAACTGAACTCTTTCCTTCAGTCAGCATTAGGGTTTTAAACCCTAAACTGAACTTTTCCATTCAGTCAGCATTAGGGTTTTAAACCCTAAACTGAACTCTTTCCTTTAGTCAGCATTAGGGTTTTAAACCCTAAACTGAACTTTTTCCATTCAGTCAGCATTAGGGTTTTAAACCCTAAACTGAACTCTTTCCATTTAGTCAGCATTAGGGTTTTAAACCCTAAACTGAACTTTTCCTTTAGTCAGCATTAGGGTTTTAAACCCTAAACTGAACTTTTTCCATCCAGTCAGCATTAGGGTTTTAAACCCTAAACTGAACTTTTTCCATTCAGTCAGCATTAGGGTTTTAAACCCTAAACTGAACTCTTTCCATTCAGTCAGCATTAGGGTTTTAAACCCTAAACTGAACTTTTCCCTTTAGTCAGCATTAGGGTTTTAAACCCTAAACTGAACTCTTTCCTTCAGTCAGCATTAGGGTTTTAAACCCTAAACTGAACTTTTCCATTCAGTCAGCATTAGGGTTTTAAACCCTAAACTGAACTCTTTCCTTTAGTCAGCATTAGGGTTTTAAACCCTAAACTGAACTTTTCCATTCAGTCAGCATTAGGGTTTTAAACCCTAAACTGAACTCTTTCCATTCAGTCAGCATTAGGGTTTTAAACCCTAAACTGAACTCTTTCCCTTTAGTCAGCATTAGGGTTTTAAACCCTAAACTGAACTCTTTCCTTCAGTCAGCATTAGGGTTTTAAACCCTAAACTGAACTTTTTCCATTCAGTCAGCATTAGGGTTTTAAACCCTAAACTGAACTCTTTCCTTTAGTCAGCATTAGGGTTTTAAACCCTAAACTGAACTTTTTCCATTCAGTCAGCATTAGGGTTTTAAACCCTAAACTGAACTCTTTCCAGCTAGTCAGCATTAGGGTTTTAAACCCTAAACTGAACTTTTCCTTTAGTCAGCATTAGGGTTTTAAACCCTAAACTGAACTCTTTCCTTTAGTCAGCATTAGGGTTTTAAACCCTAAACTGAACTTTTCCATTCAGTCAGCATTAGGGTTTTAAACCCTAAACTGAACTCTTTCCTTTAGTCAGCATTAGGGTTTTAAACCCTAAACTGAACTTTTCCATTCAGTCAGCATTAGGGTTTTAAACCCTAAACTGAACTTTCCCTTTAGTCAGCATTAGGGTTTTAAACCCTAAACTGAACTCTTTCCTTCAGTCAGCATTAGGGTTTTAAACCCTAAACTGAACTTTTCCATTCAGTCAGCATTAGGGTTTTAAACCCTAAACTGAACTCTTTCCTTTAGTCAGCATTAGGGTTTTAAACCCTAAACTGAACTTTTTCCATTCAGTCAGCATTAGGGTTTTAAACCCTAAACTGAACTCTTTCCAGCCAGTCAGTATTAGGGTTTTAAACCCTAAACTGAACTTTCCCTTTAGTCAGCATTAGGGTTTTAAACCCTAAACTGAACTCTTTCCTTCAGTCAGCATTAGGGTTTTAAACCCTAAACTGAACTTTTCCATTCAGTCAGCATTAGGGTTTTAAACCCTAAACTGAACTCTTTCCATTCAGTCAGCATTAGGGTTTTAAACCCTAAACTGAACTTTTCCTTTAGTCAGCATTAGGGTTTTAAACCCTAAACTGAACTCTTTCCTTCAGTCAGCATTAGGGTTTTAAACCCTAAACTGAACTCTTTCCATTCAGTCAGCATTAGGGTTTTAAACCCTAAACTGAACTTTTCCATTCAGTCAGCATTAGGGTTTTAAACCCTAAACTGAACTCTTTCCTTCAGTCAGCATTAGGGTTTTAAACCCTAAACTGAACTTTTTCCATTCAGTCAGCATTAGGGTTTTAAACCCTAAACTGAACTCTTTCCATTTAGTCAGCATTAGGGTTTTAAACCCTAAACTGAACTTTTCCATTCAGTCAGCATTAGGGTTTTAAACCCTAAACTGAACTCTTTCCTTTAGTCAGCATTAGGGTTTTAAACCCTAAACTGAACTTTTTCCATTCAGTCAGCATTAGGGTTTTAAACCCTAAACTGAACTCTTTCCAGCCAGTCAGTATTAGGGTTTTAAACCCTAAACTGAACTTTCCCTTTAGTCAGCATTAGGGTTTTAAACCCTAAACTGAACTTTTCCTTTAGTCAGCATTAGGGTTTTAAACCCTAAACTGAACTCTTTCCCTTCAGTCAGCATTAGGGTTTTAAACCCTAAACTGAACTTTTCCATTCAGTCAGCATTAGGGTTTTAAACCCTAAACTGAACTCTTTCCTTTAGTCAGCATTAGGGTTTTAAACCCTAAACTGAACTTTTTCCATTCAGTCAGCATTAGGGTTTTAAACCCTAAACTGAACTCTTTCCATTCAGTCAGCATTAGGGTTTTAAACCCTAAACTGAACTCTTTCCTTTAGTCAGCATTAGGGTTTTAAACCCTAAACTGAACTCTTTCCTTTAGTCAGCATTAGGGTTTTAAACCCTAAACTGAACTTTTTCCATTCAGTCAGCATTAGGGTTTTAAACCCTAAACTGAACTCTTTCCTTTAGTCAGCATTAGGGTTTTAAACCCTAAACTGAACTTTTTCCATTTAGTCAGCATTAGGGTTTTAAACCCTAAACTGAACTCTTTCCATTCAGTCAGCATTAGGGTTTTAAACCCTAAACTGAACTTTTCCATTCAGTCAGCATTAGGGTTTTAAACCCTAAACTGAACTTTTCCATTCAGTCAGCATTAGGGTTTTAAACCCTAAACTGAACTCTTTCCTTCAGTCAGCATTAGGGTTTTAAACCCTAAACTGAACTTTTCCATTCAGTCAGCATTAGGGTTTTAAACCCTAAACTGAACTCTTTCCATTTAGTCAGCATTAGGGTTTTAAACCCTAAACTGAACTTTTCCATTCAGTCAGCATTAGGGTTTTAAACCCTAAACTGAACTCTTTCCTTTAGTCAGCATTAGGGTTTTAAACCCTAAACTGAACTTTTCCATTCAGTCAGCATTAGGGTTTTAAACCCTAAACTGAACTCTTTCCTTTAGTCAGCATTAGGGTTTTAAACCCTAAACTGAACTTTTCCTTTAGTCAGCATTAGGGTTTTAAACCCTAAACTGAACTTTTCCATTTAGTCAGCATTAGGGTTTTAAACCCTAAACTGAACTTTTCCTTTAGTCAGCATTAGGGTTTTAAACCCTAAACTGAACTCTTTCCATTCAGTCAGCATTAGGGTTTTAAACCCTAAACTGAACTTTTCCTTTAGTCAGCATTAGGGTTTTAAACCCTAAACTGAACTCTTTCCTTCAGTCAGCATTAGGGTTTTAAACCCTAAACTGAACTTTTCCATTCAGTCAGCATTAGGGTTTTAAACCCTAAACTGAACTCTTTCCTTTAGTCAGCATTAGGGTTTTAAACCCTAAACTGAACTTTTTCCATTCAGTCAGCATTAGGGTTTTAAACCCTAAACTGAACTCTTTCCATTCAGTCAGCATTAGGGTTTTAAACCCTAAACTGAACTTTTCCCTTTAGTCAGCATTAGGGTTTTAAACCCTAAACTGAACTCTTTCCTTTAGTCAGCATTAGGGTTTTAAACCCTAAACTGAACTTTTTCCATTCAGTCAGCATTAGGGTTTTAAACCCTAAACTGAACTCTTTCCTTTAGTCAGCATTAGGGTTTTAAACCCTAAACTGAACTTTTCCTTTAGTCAGCATTAGGGTTTTAAACCCTAAACTGAACTTTTTCCATTCAGTCAGCATTAGGGTTTTAAACCCTAAACTGAACTTTTTCCATTCAGTCAGCATTAGGGTTTTAAACCCTAAACTGAACTTTTTCCATTCAGTCAGCATTAGGGTTTTAAACCCTAAACTGAACTCTTTCCATTCAGTCAGCATTAGGGTTTTAAACCCTAAACTGAACTTTTCCTTTAGTCAGCATTAGGGTTTTAAACCCTAAACTGAACTCTTTCCTTCAGTCAGCATTAGGGTTTTAAACCCTAAACTGAACTTTTCCATTTAGTCAGCATTAGGGTTTTAAACCCTAAACTGAACTCTTTCCTTCAGTCAGCATTAGGGTTTTAAACCCTAAACTGAACTTTTTCCATTCAGTCAGCATTAGGGTTTTAAACCCTAAACTGAACTCTTTCCTTCAGTCAGCATTAGGGTTTTAAACCCTAAACTGAACTTTTTCCATTCAGTCAGCATTAGGGTTTTAAACCCTAAACTGAACTCTTTCCTTTAGTCAGCATTAGGGTTTTAAACCCTAAACTGAACTTTTTCCATTCAGTCAGCATTAGGGTTTTAAACCCTAAACTGAACTCTTTCCAGCCAGTCAGTATTAGGGTTTTAAACCCTAAACTGAACTTTTCCTTTAGTCAGCATTAGGGTTTTAAACCCTAAACTGAACTCTTTCCTTCAGTCAGCATTAGGGTTTTAAACCCTAAACTGAACTTTTCCATTCAGTCAGCATTAGGGTTTTAAACCCTAAACTGAACTCTTTCCTTCAGTCAGCATTAGGGTTTTAAACCCTAAACTGAACTTTTCCATTCAGTCAGCATTAGGGTTTTAAACCCTAAACTGAACTCTTTCCTTTAGTCAGCATTAGGGTTTTAAACCCTAAACTGAACTTTTCCATTCAGTCAGCATTAGGGTTTTAAACCCTAAACTGAACTCTTTCCATTCAGTCAGCATTAGGGTTTTAAACCCTAAACTGAACTCTTTCCTTCAGTCAGCATTAGGGTTTTAAACCCTAAACTGAACTTTTTCCATTCAGTCAGCATTAGGGTTTTAAACCCTAAACTGAACTCTTTCCATTTAGTCAGCATTAGGGTTTTAAACCCTAAACTGAACTTTTCCTTTAGTCAGCATTAGGGTTTTAAACCCTAAACTGAACTTTTCCATTCAGTCAGCATTAGGGTTTTAAACCCTAAACTGAACTCTTTCCTTTAGTCAGCATTAGGGTTTTAAACCCTAAACTGAACTTTTTCCATTTAGTCAGCATTAGGGTTTTAAACCCTAAACTGAACTCTTTCCATTCAGTCAGCATTAGGGTTTTAAACCCTAAACTGAACTTTTCCTTTAGTCAGCATTAGGGTTTTAAACCCTAAACTGAACTCTTTCCTTTAGTCAGCATTAGGGTTTTAAACCCTAAACTGAACTTTTCCATTCAGTCAGCATTAGGGTTTTAAACCCTAAACTGAACTCTTTCCATTCAGTCAGCATTAGGGTTTTAAACCCTAAACTGAACTTTTCCTTTAGTCAGCATTAGGGTTTTAAACCCTAAACTGAACTTTTTCCATTCAGTCAGCATTAGGGTTTTAAACCCTAAACTGAACTTTTTCCATTCAGTCAGCATTAGGGTTTTAAACCCTAAACTGAACTTTTCCTTTAGTCAGCATTAGGGTTTTAAACCCTAAACTGAACTCTTTCCTTTCAGTCAGCATTAGGGTTTTAAACCCTAAACTGAACTTTTCCATTCAGTCAGCATTAGGGTTTTAAACCCTAAACTGAACTCTTTCCTTTAGTCAGCATTAGGGTTTTAAACCCTAAACTGAACTTTTTCCATTCAGTCAGCATTAGGGTTTTAAACCCTAAACTGAACTCTTTCCTTTAGTCAGCATTAGGGTTTTAAACCCTAAACTGAACTTTTTCCATTCAGTCAGCATTAGGGTTTTAAACCCTAAACTGAACTCTTTCCAGCCAGTCAGTATTAGGGTTTTAAACCCTAAACTGAACTTTCCCTTTAGTCAGCATTAGGGTTTTAAACCCTAAACTGAACTCTTTCCTTCAGTCAGCATTAGGGTTTTAAACCCTAAACTGAACTTTTCCATTCAGTCAGCATTAGGGTTTTAAACCCTAAACTGAACTTTTTCCTTCAGTCAGCATTAGGGTTTTAAACCCTAAACTGAACTTTTTCCATTCAGTCAGCATTAGGGTTTTAAACCCTAAACTGAACTCTTTCCTTTAGTCAGCATTAGGGTTTTAAACCCTAAACTGAACTTTTTCCATTTAGTCAGCATTAGGGTTTTAAACCCTAAACTGAACTCTTTCCATTCAGTCAGCATTAGGGTTTTAAACCCTAAACTGAACTTTTCCTTTAGTCAGCATTAGGGTTTTAAACCCTAAACTGAACTCTTTCCTTCAGTCAGCATTAGGGTTTTAAACCCTAAACTGAACTTTTTCCATTCAGTCAGCATTAGGGTTTTAAACCCTAAACTGAACTCTTTCCAGCCAGTCAGTATTAGGGTTTTAAACCCTAAACTGAACTTTTCCTTTAGTCAGCATTAGGGTTTTAAACCCTAAACTGAACTCTTTCCTTCAGTCAGCATTAGGGTTTTAAACCCTAAACTGAACTTTTCCATTCAGTCAGCATTAGGGTTTTAAACCCTAAACTGAACTCTTTCCTTTAGTCAGCATTAGGGTTTTAAACCCTAAACTGAACTTTTTCCATTTAGTCAGCATTAGGGTTTTAAACCCTAAACTGAACTCTTTCCATTCAGTCAGCATTAGGGTTTTAAACCCTAAACTGAACTTTTCCTTTAGTCAGCATTAGGGTTTTAAACCCTAAACTGAACTCTTTCCTTCAGTCAGCATTAGGGTTTTAAACCCTAAACTGAACTTTTTCCATTCAGTCAGCATTAGGGTTTTAAACCCTAAACTGAACTCTTTCCATTCAGTCAGCATTAGGGTTTTAAACCCTAAACTGAACTTTTCCTTTAGTCAGCATTAGGGTTTTAAACCCTAAACTGAACTTTTTCCATTCAGTCAGCATTAGGGTTTTAAACCCTAAACTGAACTTTTTCCATTCAGTCAGCATTAGGGTTTTAAACCCTAAACTGAACTTTTCCTTTAGTCAGCATTAGGGTTTTAAACCCTAAACTGAACTCTTTCCTTCAGTCAGCATTAGGGTTTTAAACCCTAAACTGAACTTTTCCATTCAGTCAGCATTAGGGTTTTAAACCCTAAACTGAACTCTTTCCTTTAGTCAGCATTAGGGTTTTAAACCCTAAACTGAACTTTTTCCATTCAGTCAGCATTAGGGTTTTAAACCCTAAACTGAACTCTTTCCAGCCAGTCAGTATTAGGGTTTTAAACCCTAAACTGAACTTTTCCATTCAGTCAGCATTAGGGTTTTAAACCCTAAACTGAACTTTTCCATTCAGTCAGCATTAGGGTTTTAAACCCTAAACTGAACTCTTTCCTTTAGTCAGCATTAGGGTTTTAAACCCTAAACTGAACTTTTTCCATTCAGTCAGCATTAGGGTTTTAAACCCTAAACTGAACTCTTTCCAGCCAGTCAGTATTAGGGTTTTAAACCCTAAACTGAACTTTCCCTTTAGTCAGCATTAGGGTTTTAAACCCTAAACTGAACTCTTTCCTTCAGTCAGCATTAGGGTTTTAAACCCTAAACTGAACTTTTCCATTCAGTCAGCATTAGGGTTTTAAACCCTAAACTGAACTCTTTCCTTTAGTCAGCATTAGGGTTTTAAACCCTAAACTGAACTCTTTCCTTCAGTCAGCATTAGGGTTTTAAACCCTAAACTGAACTTTTTCCATTCAGTCAGCATTAGGGTTTTAAACCCTAAACTGAACTCTTTCCATTCAGTCAGCATTAGGGTTTTAAACCCTAAACTGAACTTTTCCTTTAGTCAGCATTAGGGTTTTAAACCCTAAACTGAACTCTTTCCTTCAGTCAGCATTAGGGTTTTAAACCCTAAACTGAACTTTTCCATTCAGTCAGCATTAGGGTTTTAAACCCTAAACTGAACTCTTTCCTTTAGTCAGCATTAGGGTTTTAAACCCTAAACTGAACTTTTTCCATTCAGTCAGCATTAGGGTTTTAAACCCTAAACTGAACTCTTTCCAGCCAGTCAGTATTAGGGTTTTAAACCCTAAACTGAACTTTTCCTTTAGTCAGCATTAGGGTTTTAAACCCTAAACTGAACTCTTTCCTTCAGTCAGCATTAGGGTTTTAAACCCTAAACTGAACTTTTTCCATTCAGTCAGCATTAGGGTTTTAAACCCTAAACTGAACTCTTTCCATTCAGTCAGCATTAGGGTTTTAAACCCTAAACTGAACTTTTTCCATTTAGTCAGCATTAGGGTTTTAAACCCTAAACTGAACTCTTTCCATTCAGTCAGCATTAGGGTTTTAAACCCTAAACTGAACTTTTCCTTTAGTCAGCATTAGGGTTTTAAACCCTAAACTGAACTCTTTCCTTCAGTCAGCATTAGGGTTTTAAACCCTAAACTGAACTTTTCCATTCAGTCAGCATTAGGGTTTTAAACCCTAAACTGAACTCTTTCCTTTAGTCAGCATTAGGGTTTTAAACCCTAAACTGAACTTTTCCATTTAGTCAGCATTAGGGTTTTAAACCCTAAACTGAACTCTTTCCTTTCAGTCAGCATTAGGGTTTTAAACCCTAAACTGAACTTTTCCATTCAGTCAGCATTAGGGTTTTAAACCCTAAACTGAACTCTTTCCTTTAGTCAGCATTAGGGTTTTAAACCCTAAACTGAACTTTTTCCATTCAGTCAGCATTAGGGTTTTAAACCCTAAACTGAACTCTTTCCATCCAGTCAGTATTAGGGTTTTAAACCCTAAACTGAACTTTCCCTTTAGTCAGCATTAGGGTTTTAAACCCTAAACTGAACTCTTTCCTTCAGTCAGCATTAGGGTTTTAAACCCTAAACTGAACTTTTCCATTCAGTCAGCATTAGGGTTTTAAACCCTAAACTGAACTCTTTCCTTTAGTCAGCATTAGGGTTTTAAACCCTAAACTGAACTTTTTCCATTCAGTCAGCATTAGGGTTTTAAACCCTAAACTGAACTCTTTCCAGCCAGTCAGTATTAGGGTTTTAAACCCTAAACTGAACTTTTCCTTTAGTCAGCATTAGGGTTTTAAACCCTAAACTGAACTCTTTCCTTCAGTCAGTATTAGGGTTTTAAACCCTAAACTGAACTTTTTCCATTCAGTCAGCATTAGGGTTTTAAACCCTAAACTGAACTCTTTCCAGCCAGTCAGTATTAGGGTTTTAAACCCTAAACTGAACTTTTCCTTTAGTCAGCATTAGGGTTTTAAACCCTAAACTGAACTCTTTCCTTCAGTCAGCATTAGGGTTTTAAACCCTAAACTGAACTTTTCCATTCAGTCAGCATTAGGGTTTTAAACCCTAAACTGAACTCTTTCCTTTAGTCAGCATTAGGGTTTTAAACCCTAAACTGAACTTTTTCCATTCAGTCAGCATTAGGGTTTTAAACCCTAAACTGAACTCTTTCCAGCCAGTCAGTATTAGGGTTTTAAACCCTAAACTGAACTTTTTCCCTTTAGTCAGCATTAGGGTTTTAAACCCTAAACTGAACTCTTTCCTTCAGTCAGCATTAGGGTTTTAAACCCTAAACTGAACTTTTTCCATTCAGTCAGCATTAGGGTTTTAAACCCTAAACTGAACTCTTTCCTTCAGTCAGCATTAGGGTTTTAAACCCTAAACTGAACTTTTTCCATTCAGTCAGCATTAGGGTTTTAAACCCTAAACTGAACTCTTTCCATTCAGTCAGTATTAGGGTTTTAAACCCTAAACTGAACTTTCCCTTTAGTCAGCATTAGGGTTTTAAACCCTAAACTGAACTCTTTCCTTCAGTCAGCATTAGGGTTTTAAACCCTAAACTGAACTTTTCCATTCAGTCAGCATTAGGGTTTTAAACCCTAAAACTGAACTCTTTCCTTTAGTCAGCATTAGGGTTTTAAACCCTAAACTGAACTTTTTCCATTCAGTCAGCATTAGGGTTTTAAACCCTAAACTGAACTCTTTCCATCCAGTCAGTATTAGGGTTTTAAACCCTAAACTGAACTTTTCCTTTAGTCAGCATTAGGGTTTTAAACCCTAAACTGAACTCTTTCCTTCAGTCAGCATTAGGGTTTTAAACCCTAAACTGAACTTTTCCATTCAGTCAGCATTAGGGTTTTAAACCCTAAACTGAACTCTTTCCTTTAGTCAGCATTAGGGTTTTAAACCCTAAACTGAACTCTTTCCTTCAGTCAGCATTAGGGTTTTAAACCCTAAACTGAACTTTTTCCATTCAGTCAGCATTAGGGTTTTAAACCCTAAACTGAACTCTTTCCATTCAGTCAGCATTAGGGTTTTAAACCCTAAACTGAACTTTTCCTTTAGTCAGCATTAGGGTTTTAAACCCTAAACTGAACTCTTTCCTTCAGTCAGCATTAGGGTTTTAAACCCTAAACTGAACTTTTCCATTCAGTCAGCATTAGGGTTTTAAACCCTAAACTGAACTCTTTCCTTTAGTCAGCATTAGGGTTTTAAACCCTAAACTGAACTTTTTCCATTCAGTCAGCATTAGGGTTTTAAACCCTAAACTGAACTCTTTCCAGCCAGTCAGTATTAGGGTTTTAAACCCTAAACTGAACTTTTCCTTTAGTCAGCATTAGGGTTTTAAACCCTAAACTGAACTCTTTCCTTCAGTCAGCATTAGGGTTTTAAACCCTAAACTGAACTTTTCCATTCAGTCAGCATTAGGGTTTTAAACCCTAAACTGAACTCTTTCCTTTAGTCAGCATTAGGGTTTTAAACCCTAAACTGAACTCTTTCCTTCAGTCAGCATTAGGGTTTTAAACCCTAAACTGAACTTTTTCCATTCAGTCAGCATTAGGGTTTTAAACCCTAAACTGAACTCTTTCCTTCAGTCAGCATTAGGGTTTTAAACCCTAAACTGAACTTTTTCCATTCAGTCAGCATTAGGGTTTTAAACCCTAAACTGAACTCTTTCCAGCCAGTCAGCATTAGGGTTTTAAACCCTAAACTGAACTTTCCCTTTAGTCAGCATTAGGGTTTTAAACCCTAAACTGAACTCTTTCCTTTCAGTCAGCATTAGGGTTTTAAACCCTAAACTGAACTTTTCCATTCAGTCAGCATTAGGGTTTTAAACCCTAAACTGAACTCTTTCCTTTAGTCAGCATTAGGGTTTTAAACCCTAAACTGAACTTTTTCCATTCAGTCAGCATTAGGGTTTTAAACCCTAAACTGAACTCTTTCCAGCCAGTCAGTATTAGGGTTTTAAACCCTAAACTGAACTTTTCCTTTAGTCAGCATTAGGGTTTTAAACCCTAAACTGAACTCTTTCCTTCAGTCAGTATTAGGGTTTTAAACCCTAAACTGAACTTTTTCCATTCAGTCAGCATTAGGGTTTTAAACCCTAAACTGAACTCTTTCCAGCCAGTCAGTATTAGGGTTTTAAACCCTAAACTGAACTTTCCCTTTAGTCAGCATTAGGGTTTTAAACCCTAAACTGAACTCTTTCCTTCAGTCAGCATTAGGGTTTTAAACCCTAAACTGAACTTTTCCATTCAGTCAGCATTAGGGTTTTAAACCCTAAACTGAACTCTTTCCTTTAGTCAGCATTAGGGTTTTAAACCCTAAACTGAACTTTTTCCATTTCAGTCAGCATTAGGGTTTTAAACCCTAAACTGAACTTTTCCATTCAGTCAACATTAGGGTTTTAAACCCTAAACTGAACTCTTTCCTTTAGTCAGCATTAGGGTTTTAAACCCTAAACTGAACTCTTTCCAGCCAGTCAGCATTAGGGTTTTAAACCTTAAACTGAACTTTCCCTTTAGTCAGCATTAGGGTTTTAAACCCTAAACTGAACTCTTTCCTTCAGTCATTATTAGGGTTTTAAACCCTAAACTGAACTTTTTCCATTCAGTCAGCATTAGGGTTTTAAACCCTAAACTGAACTCTTTCCTTCAGTCAGTATTAAGGTTTTAAACCCTAAACTGAACTTTTTCCATTCAGTCAGCATTAGGGTTTTAAACCCTAAACTGAACTCTTTCCAGCCAGTCAGTATTAGGGTTTTAAACCCTAAACTGAACTTTCCATTTAGTCAGCATTAGGGTTTTAAACCCTAAACTGAACTCTTTCCTTAGTCAGCATTAGGGTTTTAAACCCTAAACTGAACTTTTTCCATTCAGTCAGCATTAGGGTTTTAAACCCTAAACTGAACTCTTTCTAGCTAGTCAGCATTAGGGTTTTAAACCCTAAACTGAACTTTTCCATTCAGTCAGCATTAGGGTTTTAAACCCTAAACTGAACTCTTTCCTTTAGTCAGCATTAGGGTTTTAAACCCTAAACTGAACTTTTTCCATTCAGTCAGCATTAGGGTTTTAAACCCTAAACTGAACTCTTTCCTTTAGTCAGCATTAGGGTTTTAAACCCTAAACTGAACTTTTTCCATTCAGTCAGCATTAGGGTTTTAAACCCTAAACTGAACTCTTTCCTTTAGTCAGCATTAGGGTTTTAAACCCTAAACTGAACTTTTTCCATTCAGTCAGCATTAGGGTTTTAAACCCTAAACTGAACTCTTTCCTTTAGTCAGCATTAGGGTTTTAAACCCTAAACTGAACTTTTTCCATTCAGTCAGCATTAGGGTTTTAAACCCTAAACTGAACTCTTTCCAGCCAGTCAGTATTAGGGTTTTAAACCCTAAACTGAACTTTTCCTTTTGTCAGCATTAGGGTTTTAAACCCTAAACTGAACTCTTTCCTTCAGTTAGTATTAGGGTTTTAAACCCTAAACTGAACTTTTTCCATTCAGTCAGCATTAGGGTTTTAAACCCTAAACTGAACTCTTTCCAGCCAGTCAGTATTAGGGTTTTAAACCCTAAACTGAACTTTCCCTTTAGTCAGCATTAGGGTTTTAAACCCTAAACTGAACTCTTTCCTTCAGTCAGCATTAGGGTTTTAAACCCTAAACTGAACTTTTTCCATTCAGTCAGCATTAGGGTTTTAAACCCTAAACTGAACTCTTTCCTTTAGTCAGTATTAGGGTTTTAAACCCTAAACTGAACTTTTTCCATTCAGTCAGCATTAGGGTTTTAAACCCTAAACTGAACTCTTTCCAGCCAGTCAGTATTAGGGTTTTAAACCCTAAACTGAACTTTCCCTTTAGTCAACATTAGGGTTTTAAACCCTAAACTGAACTCTTTCCTTCAGTCAGTATTAGGGTTTTAAACCCTAAACTGAACTTTTTCCATTCAGTCAGCATTAGGGTTTTAAACCCTAAACTGAACTCTTTCCTTCAGTCATTATTAAGGTTTTAAACCCTAAACTGAACTTTTTCCATTCAGTCAGCATTAGGGTTTTAAACCCTAAACTGAACTCTTTCCAGCCAGTCAGTATTAGGGTTTTAAACCCTAAACTGAACTTTCCCTTTACTCAGCATTAGGGTTTTAAACCCTAAACTGAACTCTTTCCTTTAGTCAGCATTAGGGTTTTAAACCCTAAACTGAACTTTTCCTATTCAGTCAGCATTAGGGTTTTAAACCCTAAACTGAACTCTTTCCTTCAGTCAGTATTAGGGTTTTAAACCCTAAACTGAACTTTTTCCATTCAATCAGCATTAGGGTTTTAAACCCTAAACTGAACTCTTTCCAGCCAGTCAGTATTAGGGTTTTAAACCCTAAACTGAACTTTCCCTTTAGTCAGCATTAGGGTTTTAAACCCTAAACTGAACTCTTTCTTTCAGTCAGTATTAAGGTTTTAAACCCTAAACTGAACTTTTTCCATTCAGTCAGCATTAGGGTTTTAAACCCTAAACTGAACTCTTTCCTTTAGTTTGTATTAGGGTTTTAAACCCTAAACTGAACTTTTTCCATTCAGTCATCATTAGGGTTTTAAACCCTAAACTGAACACTTTCCAGCCAGTCAGTATTAGGGTTTTAAACCCTAAACTGAACTTTCCCTTTAATCAGCATTAGGGTTTTAAACCCTAAACTTAACTCTTTCCTTCAGTCAGTATTAGGGTTTTAAACCCTAAACTGAACTTTTTCCATTCAGTCAGCATTAGGGTTTTAAATCCTAAACTGAACTCTTTCCAGCCAGTCAGTATTAGGGTTTTAAACCCAAAACTGAACTTTCCCTTTAGTCAGCATTAGGGTTTTAAACCCTAAACTGAACTCTTTCCTTCAGTCAGCATTAGGGTTTTAAACCCTAAACTGAACTTTTCCATTCAGTCAGCATTAGGGTTTTAAACCCTAAACTGAACTCTTTCCTTTAGTCAGCATTAGGGTTTTAAACCCTAAACTGAACTTTTTCCATTCAGTCAGCATTAGGGTTTTAAACCCTAAACTGAACTCTTTCCAGCCAGTCAGTATTAGGGTTTTAAACCCTAAACTGAACTTTCCCTTTAGTCAGCATTAGGGTTTTAAACCCTAAACTGAACTCTTTCCTTCAGTCAGTATTAGGGTTTTAAACCCTAAACTGAACTTTTCCATTCAGTCAGGATTAGGGTTTAAACCCTAAACTAAACTCTTTCCTTTAGTCAGCATTAGGGTTTTAAACCCTAAACTGAACTTTTCCATTCAGTCAGCATTAGGGTTTTAAACCCTAAACTGAACTCTTTCCAGCCAGTCAGTATTAGGGTTTTAAACCCTAAACTGAACTTTTCCTTTAGTCAGCATTAGGGTTTTAAACCCTAAACTGAACTCTTTCCTTCAGTTAGTATTAGGGTTTTAAACCCTAAACTGAACTTTTTCCATTCAGTCAGCATTAGGGTTTTAAACCCTAAACTGAACTCTTTCAGCCAGTCAGTATTAGGGTTTTAAACCCTAAACTGAACTTTCCCTTTAGTCAGCATTAGGGTTTTAAACCCTAAACTGAACTCTTTCCTTCAGTCAGCATTAGGGTTTTAAACCGTAAACTGAACTTTTCCATTCAGTCAGCATTAGGGTTTTAAACCCTAAACTGAACTCTTTCCTTTAGTCAGCATTAGGGTTTTAAACCCTAAACATAACTTTTTCCATTCAGTCAGCATTAGGGTTTTAAACCCTAAACTGAACTCTTTCCAGCCTGTCAGTATTAGGGTTTTAAACCCTAAACTGAACTTTCCCTTTAGTCAACATTAGGGTTTTAAACCCTAAACTGAACTCTTTCCTTCAGTCATTATTAAGGTTTTAAACCCTAAACTGAACTTTTTCCATTCAGTCAGCATTAGGGTTTTAAACCCTAAACTGAACTCTTTCCTTCAGTCATTATTAAGGTTTTAAACCCTAAACTGAACTTTTTCCATTCAGTCAGCATTAGGGTTTTAAACCCTAAACTGAACTCTTTCCTGCCAGTCAGTATTAAGGTTTTAAACCCTAAACTGAACTTTCCCTTTACTCAGCATTAGGGTTTTAAACCCTAAACTGAACTCTTTCCTTTAGTCAGCATTAGGGTTTTAAACCCTAAACTGAACTTTTCCATTCAGTCAGCATTAGGGTTTTAAACCCTAAACTGAACTCTTTCCTTGAGTCATTATTAAGGTTTTAAACCCTAAACTGAACTTTTTCCATTCAGTCAGCATTAGGGTTTTAAACCCTAAACTGAACTCTTTCTAGCCAGTCAGTATTAGGGTTTTAAACCCTAAACTGAACTTTCCCTTTAGTCAGCATTAGGGTTTTAAACCCTAAACTGAACTCTTTCCTTCAGTCAGCATTAGGGTTTTAAACCCTAAACTGAACTCTTTCCTTTAGTCAGCATTAGGGTTTTAAACCCTAAACTGAACTTTTTCCATTCAGTCAGCATTAGGGTTTTAAACCCTAAACTGAACTTTTTCCATTCAGTCAGCATTAGGGTTTTAAACCCTAAACTGAACTCTTTCCAGCCAGTCAGTATTAGGGTTTTAAACCCTAAACTGAACTTTCCCTTTAATCAGAATTAGGGTTTTAAACCCTAAACTTAACTCTTTTCTTCAGTCAGTATTAGGGTTTTAAACCCTAAACTGAACTTTTTCCATTCAGTCAGCATTAGGGTTTTAAATCCTAAACTGAACTCTTTCCAGCCAGTCAGTATTAGGGTTTTAAACCCAAAACTGAACTTTCCCTTTAGTCAGCATTAGGGTTTTAAACCCTAAACTGAACTCTTTCCTTCAGTCAGCATTAGGGTTTTAAACCCTAAACTGAACTTTTCCATTCAGTCAGCATTAGGGTTTTAAACCCTAAACTGAACTCTTTCCTTTAGTCAGCATTAGGGTTTTAAACCCTAAACTGAACTTTTTCCTTTCAGTCAGCATTAGGGTTTTAAACCTTAAACTGAACTTTTCCATTCAGTCAGCATTAGGGTTTTAAACCCTAAACTGAACTCTTTCCTTTAGTCAGCATTAGGGTTTTAAACCCTAAACTGAACTTTTTCCATTCAGTCAGCATTAGGGTTTTAAACCCTAAACTGAACTCTTTCCAGCCAGTCAGTATTAGGGTTTTAAACCCTAAACTGAACTTTCCCTTTAGTCAGCATTAGGGTTTTAAACCCTAAACTGAACTCTTTCCTTCAGTCAGTATTAGGGTTTTAAACCCTAAACTGAACTTTTTCCATTCAGTCAGCATTAGGGTTTTAAACCCTAAACTGAACTTTTCCATTCAGTCAGCATTAGGGTTTTAAACCCTAAACTGAACTCTTTCCTTTAGTCATCATTAAGGTTTTAAACCATATACTGAACTTTTTCCATTCAGTCAGCATTAGGGTTTTAAACCCTAAACTGAACTCTTTCCAGCCAGTCAGCATTAGAGTTTTAAACCTTAAACTGAACTTTTTCCATTCAGTCAGCATTAGGGTTTTAAACCCTAAACTGAACTCTTTCCAGACAGTCAGTATTAGGGTTTTAAACCCTAAACTGAACTTTCCCTTTAGCCAACATTAGGGTTTTAAACCCTAAACTGAACTCTTTCCTTCAGTCAGCATTAGGGTTTTAAACCCTAAACTGAACTTTTCCATTCAATCAGTATTAGGGTTTTAAACCCTAAACTGAACTCTTTCCTTTAGCCAGCATTAGGGTTTTAAACCCTAAACTGAACTTTTACCATTCAGTCAGCATTAGGGTTTTAAACCCTAGACTGAACTCTTTCCAGCCAGTCAGTATTAGGGTTTTAAACCCTAAACTGAACTTTCCCTTTACTCAGCATTAGGGTTTTAAACCCTAAACTGAACTCTTTCCTTCAGTCAGCATTAGGGTTTTAAACCCTAAACTGAACTTTTCCATTCAGTCAACATTAGGGTTTTAAACCCTAAACTGAACTCTTTCCTTTAGTCAGCATTAGGGTTTTAAACCCTAAACTGAACTTTTTCCATTTAGTCAGCATTAGGGTTTTAAACCCTAAACTGAACTCTTTCCAGCCAGTCAGTATTAGGGTTTTAAACCCTAAACTGAACTTTCCCTTTAGTCAGCATTAAGATTTTAAACCCTAAACTGAACTCTTTCCTTCAATCAATATTAGGGTTTTAAATCCTAAACTGAACATTTTCCATTCAGTCAACATTAGGGTTTTAAACCCTAAACTGAACTTTCCCTTTAATCAGAATTAGGGTTTTAAACCCTAAATTGAACTCTTTCCTTCTGTCAGCATTAGGGTTTTAAACCCTAAACTGAACTTTTTCCATTAAGTCAGCATTAGGGTTTTAAACCCTAAACTGAACTTTTCCTTTGGTCAGCATTAGGGTTTTAAACCGTAAACTGAACTTTTTCCTTTAGTCAGCATTAGGGTTTTAAACCCTAAACTGAACTTTTTCCATTCAGTCAGCATTAGGGTTTTAAACCCTAAACTGAACTTTTCCATTCAGTCAACATTAGGGTTTTAAACCCTAAACTGAACTCTTTCCTTTAGTCAGCATTAGGGTTTTAAACTCTAAACTGAACTTTTTCCTTTCAGTCAGCATTAGGGTTTTAAACCTTAAACTGAACTCTTTCCAGCCAGTCAGTATTAGGGTTTTAAACCCTAAACTGAATTTTTCCTTTAGTCAGCATTAGGGTTTTAAACCCTAAACTGAACTTTTTCCATTCAGTCAGCATTAGGGTTTTAAACCCTAAACTGAACTCTTTCCAGCCAGTCAGTATTAGAGTTTTAAACCCTAAACTGAACTTTCCCTTTAGTTAGCATTAGGGTTTTAAACCCTAAATTGAACTTTTTCCCATTCAGTCAGTATTAGGGTTTTAAACCCTAAACTGAACTTTTTCCATTCAGTCAGCATTAGGGTTTTAAACCCTAAACTTAACTTTTCCTTTAGTCAGCATTAGGGTTTTAAACCCTAAACTGAACTCTTTCCTTCAGTTAGCATTAGGGTTTTAAACCCTAAACTGAACTTTTCCATTCAGTCAGCATTAGGGTTTTAAACCCTAAACTGAACTCTTTCCTTTAGTCAGCATTAAGGTTTTAAACCATATACTGAACTTTTTCCATTTAGTCAGCATTAGGGTTTTAAACCCTAAACTGAACTCTTTCCAGCCAGTCAGTATTAGGGTTTTAAACCTTAAACTGAACTTTTTCCATTCAGTCAGCATTAGGGTTTTAAACCCTAAACTGAACTCTTTCCAGCCAGTCAGTATTAGGGTTTTAAACCCTAAACTGAACTTTCCCTTTAGCCAGCATTAGGGTTTTAAACCCTAAACTGAACTCTTTCCTTCAGTCAGCATTAGGGTTTTAAACCCTAAACTGAACTTTTCCATTCAGTCAGCATTAGGGTTTTAAACCCTAAACTGAACTCTTTCCTTTAGCCAGCATTAGGGTTTTAAACCCTAAACTGAACTTTTTCCATTCAGTCAGCATTAGGGTTTTAAACCCTAAACTGAACTCTTTCCAGCCAGTCAGTATTAGGGTTTTAAACCCTAAACTGAACTTTCCCTTTAGTCAGCATTAGGGTTTTAAACCCTAAACTGAACTCTTTCCTTCAGTCAGCATTAGGGTTTTAAACCCTAAACTGAACTTTTCCATTCAGTCAGCATTAGGGTTTTAAACCCTAAACTGAACTCTTTCCTTTAGTCAGCATTAGGGTTTTAAACCCTAAACTGAACTCTTTCCTTCAGTCAGTATTAGGGTTTTAAACCCTAAACAGAACTTTTTCCATTCAGTCAGTATTAGGGTTTTAAACCTTAAACTGAACTCTTTCCAGCCAGTCAGTATTAGGGTTTTAAACCCTAAACTAAACTTTCCCTTTAGTCAGCATTAGGATTTTAAACCCTAAACTGAACTCTTTCCTTCAGTCAGCATTAGGGTTTTAAACCCTAAACTGAACTTTTCCATTCAGTCAACATTAGGGTTTTAAACCCTAAACTGAACTCTTTCCTTTAGTCAGTATTAGAGTTTTAAACCCTAAACTGAACTTTTTCCATTCAGTCAGCATTAGGGTTTTAAACCCTAAACTGAACTCTTTCGAGCCAGTCAGTATTAGGGTTTTAAACCCTAAACTGAACTTTCCCTTTAGTCAGCATTAGGGTTTTAAACCCTAAACTGAACTCTTTCCTTCAGTCAGTATTAGGGTTTTAAACCCTAAACTGAACTTTTTCCATTCAGTCAGCATTAGGGTTTTAAACCCTAAACTGAACTCTTTCCAGCCAGTCAGTATTAGGGTTTTAAACCCTAAACTGAACTTTCCCTTTAGTCAGCATTAGGGTTTTAAACCCTAAACTAAACTCTTTCCTTCAGTCAGCATTAGGGTTTTAAACCTAAACTGAACTTTTCCATTCAGTCAGCATTAGGGTTTTAAACCCTAAACTGAACTCTTTCCTTTAGTCAGCATTAGGGTTTTAAACCCTAAACTGAACTTTTTCCATTCAGTCAGCATTAGGGTTTTAAACCCTAAACTGAACTCTTTCCTTTAGTCAGCATTAGGGTTTTAAACCCTAAACTGAACTTTTTCCATTCAGTCAGCATTAGGGTTTTAAACCCTAAACTGAACTCTTTCCAGCCAGTCAGTATTAGGGTTTTAAACCCTAAACTGAACTTTCCCTTTAGTCAGCATTAGGGTTTTAAACCCTAAACTGAACTTTTTCCCATTCAGTCAGTATTAGGGTTTTAAACCCTAAACTGAACTTTTTCCATTCAGTCAGCATTAGGGTTTTAAACCCTAAACTTAACTTTTCCTTTAGTCAGCATTAGGGTTTTAAACCCTAAACTGAACTCTTTCCTTCAGTTAGCATTAGGGTTTTAAACCCTAAACTGAACTTTTCCATTCAGTCAGCATTAGGGTTTTAAACCCTAAACTGAACTCTTTCATTTAGTCAGCATTAAGGTTTTAAACCATAAACTGAACTTTTTCCATTCAGTCAGCATTAGGGTTATAAACCCTAAACTGAACTCTTTCCACCCAGTCAGCATTAGAGTTTTAAACCTTAAACTGAACTTTTTCCATTCAGTCAGCATTAAGGTTTTAAACCCTAAACTGAACTCTTTCCAGCCAGTCAGTATTAGGGTTTTAAACCCTAAACTGAACTTTCCCTTTAGTCTAGCATTAGGGTTTTAAACCCTAAACTGAACTCTTTCCTTCAGTCAGCATTAGGGTTTTAAACCCTAAACTGAACTTTTCCATTTAGTCAGCATTAGGGTTTTAAACCCTAAACTGAACTCTTTCCTTTAGTCAGCATTAGGGTTTTAAACCCTAAACTAAACTTTTTCCATTCAGTCAGCATTAGGGTTTTAAACCCTAGACTGAACTCTTTCCAGCCAGTCAGTATTAGGGTTTTAAACCCTAAACTGAACTTTCCCTTTACTCAGCATTAGGCTTTTAAACCTTAAACTGAACTCTTTCCTTCAGTCAGCATTAGGGTTTTAAACCCTAAACTGAACTTTTCCATTCAGTCAGCATTAGGGTTTTAAACCCTAAACTGAACTCTTTCCTTCAGTCAGTATTAGGGTTTTAAACCCTAAACTGAACTTTTTCCATTCAGTCAGCATTAGGGTTTTAAACCCTAAACTTAACTTTTCCTTTAGTCAGCATTAGGGTTTTAAACCCTAAACTGAACTCTTTCCTTCAGTTAGCATTAGGGTTTTAAACCCTAAACTGAACTTTTCCATTCAGTCAGCATTAGGGTTTTAAACCCTAAACTGAACTCTTTCCTTTAGTCAGCATTAGGGTTTTAAACCATATACTGAACTTTTTCCATTTAGTCAGCATTAGGGTTTTAAACCCTAAACTGAACTCTTTCCAGCCAGTCAGCATTAGAGTTTTAAACCTTAAACTGAACTTTTTCCATTCAGTCAGCATTAGGGTTTTAAACCCTAAACTGAACTCTTTCCAGCCAGTCAGTATTAGGGTTTTAAACCCTAAACTGAACTTTCCCTTTAGCCAGCATTAGGGTTTTAAACCCTAAACTGAACTCTTTCCTTCAGTCAGCATTAGGGTTTTAAACCCTAAACTGAACTTTTCCATTCAGTCAGCATTAGGGTTTTAAACCCTAAACTGAACTCTTTCCTTTAGCCAGCATTAGGGTTTTAAACCCTAAACTGAACTTTTTCCATTCAGTCAGCATTAGGGTTTTAAACCCTAAACTGAACTCTTTCCAGCCAGTCAGTATTAGGGTTTTAAACCCTAAACTGAACTTTCCCTTTAGTCAGCATTAGGGTTTTAAACCCTAAACTGAACTCTTTCCTTCAGTCAGCATTAGGGTTTTAAACCCTAAACTGAACTTTTCCATTCAGTCAGCATTAGGGTTTTAAACCCTAAACTGAACTCTTTCCTTTAGTCAGCATTAGGGTTTTAAACCCTAAACTGAACTTTCCCTTTAGCCAGCATTAGGGTTTTAAACCCTAAACTGAACTCTTTCCTTCAGTCAGCATTAGGGTTTTAAACCCTAAACTGAACTTTTCCATTCAGTCAGCATTAGGGTTTTAAACCCTAAACTGAACTCTTTCCTTTAGCCAGCATTAGGGTTTTAAACCCTAAACTGAACTTTTTCCATTCAGTCAGCATTAGGGTTTTAAACCCTAGACTGAACTCTTTCCAGCCAGTCAGTATTAGGGTTTTAAACCCTAAACTGAACTTTTCCTTTTCTCAACATTAGGGTTTTAAACCCTAAACTGAACTCTTTCCTTCAGTCAGCATTAGGGTTTTAAACCCTAAACTGAACTTTTCCATTCAGTCAGCATTAGGGTTTTAAACCCTAAACTGAACTCTTTCCTTTAGTCAACATTAGGGTTTTAAACCCTAAACTGAACTCTTTCCTTCAGTCATTATTAAGGTTTTAAACCCTAAACTGAACTTTTTCCATTCAGTCAGCATTAGGGTTTTAAACCCTAAACTGAACTCTTTCCAGCCAGTCAGTATTAGGGTTTTAAACCCTAAACTGAACTTTCCCTTTAGTCAGCATTAGGGTTTTAAACCCTAAACTAAACTCTTTCCTTCAGTCAGCATTAGGGTTTTAAACCTAAACTGAACTTTTCCATTCAGTCAGCATTAGGGTTTTAAACCCTAAACTGAACTCTTTCCTTTAGTCAGCATTAGGGTTTTAAACCCTAAACTGAACTTTTTCCATTCAGTCAGCATTAGGGTTTTAAACCCTAAACTGAACTCTTTCCTTTAGTCAGCATTAGGGTTTTAAACCCTAAACTGAACTTTTTCCATTCAGTCAGCATTAGGGTTTTAAACCCTAAACTGAACTCTTTCCAGCCAGTCAGTATTAGGGTTTTAAACCCTAAACTGAACTTTCCCTTTAGTCAGCATTAGGGTTTTAAACCCTAAACTGAACTTTTTCCCATTCAGTCAGTATTAGGGTTTTAAACCCTAAACTGAACTTTTTCCATTCAGTCAGCATTAGGGTTTTAAACCCTAAACTTAACTTTTCCTTTAGTCAGCATTAGGGTTTTAAACCCTAAACTGAACTCTTTCCTTCAGTTAGCATTAGGGTTTTAAACCCTAAACTGAACTTTTCCATTCAGTCAGCATTAGGGTTTTAAACCCTAAACTGAACTCTTTCATTTAGTCAGCATTAAGGTTTTAAACCATAAACTGAACTTTTTCCATTCAGTCAGCATTAGGGTTATAAACCCTAAACTGAACTCTTTCTAGCCAGTCAGCATTAGAGTTTTAAACCTTAAACTGAACTTTTTCCATTCAGTCAGCATTAAGGTTTTAAACCCTAAACTGAACTCTTTCCAGCCAGTCAGTATTAGGGTTTTAAACCCTAAACTGAACTTTTCCCTTTAGTCAGCATTAGGGTTTTAAACCCTAAACTGAACTCTTTCCTTTAGTCAGCATTAGGGTTTTAAACCCTAAACTGAACTTTTTCCATTCAGTCAGCATTAGGGTTTTAAACCCTAAACTGAACTCTTTCCTTTAGTCAGCATTAGGGTTTTAAACCCTAAACTGAACTTTTTCCATTCAGTCAGCATTAGGGTTTTAAACCCTAAACTGAACTCTTTCCAGCCAGTCAGTATTAGGGTTTTAAACCCTAAACTGAACTTTCCCTTTAGTCAGCATTAGGGTTTTAAACCCTAAACTGAACTCTTTCCTTCAGTCAGCATTAGGGTTTTAAACCCTAAACTGAACTTTTCCATTCAGTCAGCATTAGGGTTTTAAACCCTAAACTGAACTCTTTCCTTTAGTCAGCATTAGGGTTTTAAACCCTAAACTGAACTCTTTCCTTCAGTCAGTATTAGGGTTTTAAACCCTAAACTGAACTTTTTCCCATTCAGTCAGTATTAGGGTTTTAAACCCTAAACTGAACTCTTTCCAGCCAGTCAGTATTAGGGTTTTAAACCCTAAACTAAACTTTCCCTTTAGTCAGCATTAGGGTTTTAAACCCTAAACTGAACTCTTTCCTTCAGTCAGCATTAGGGTTTTAAACCCTAAACTGAACTTTTCCATTCAGTCAACATTAGGGTTTTAAACCCTAAACTGAACTCTTTCCTTTAGTCAGCATTAAGGTTTTAAACCCTAAACTGAACTTTTTCCATTCAGTCAGCATTAGGGTTTTAAACCCTAAACTGAACTCTTTCCAGCCAGTCAGTATTAGGGTTTTAAACCCTAAACTGAACTTTCCCTTTAGTCAGCATTAGGGTTTTAAACCCTAAACTGAACTCTTTCCTTCAGTTAGCATTAGGGTTTTAAACCCTAAACTGAACTTTTCCATTCAGTCAGCATTAGGGTTTTAAACCCTAAACTGAACTCTTTCCTTTAGTCAGCATTAAGGTTTTAAACCATAAACTGAACTTTTTCCATTCAGTCAGCATTAGGGTTATAAACCCTAAACTGAACTCTTTCCAGCCAGTCAGCATTAGAGTTTTAAACCTTAAACTGAACTTTTTCCATTCAGTCAGCATTAGGGTTTTAAACCCTAAACTGAACTTTTTCCATTCAGTCAGCATTAGGGTTTTAAACCCTAAACTTAACTTTTCCTTTAGTCAGCATTAGGGTTTTAAACCCTAAACTGAACTCTTTCCTTCAGTTAGCATTAGGGTTTTAAACCCTAAACTGAACTTTTCCATTCAGTCAGCATTAGGGTTTTAAACCCTAAACTGAACTCTTTCCTTTAGTCAGCATTAAGGTTTTAAACCATATACTGAACTTTTTCTATTTAGTCAGCATTAGGGTTTTAAACCCTAAACTGAACTCTTTCCAGCCAGTCAGTATTAGGGTTTTAAACCTTAAACTGAACTTTTTCCATTCAGTCAGCATTAGGGTTTTAAACCCTAAACTGAACTCTTTCCAGCCAGTCAGTATTAGGGTTTTAAACCCTAAACTGAACTTTCCCTTTAGCCAGCATTAGGGTTTTAAACCCTAAACTGAACTCTTTCCTTCAGTCAGCATTAGGGTTTTAAACCCTAAACTGAACTTTTCCATTCAGTCAGCATTAGGGTTTTAAACCCTAAACTGAACTCTTTCCTTTAGCCAGCATTAGGGTTTTAAACCCTAAACTGAACTTTTTCCATTCAGTCAGCATTAGGGTTTTAAACCCTAGACTGAACTCTTTCCAGCCAGTCAGTATTAGGGTTTTAAACCCTAAACTGAACTTTTCCTTTTCTCAACATTAGGGTTTTAAACCCTAAACTGAACTCTTTCCTTCAGTCAGCATTAGGGTTTTAAACCCTAAACTGAACTTTTCCATTCAGTCAGCATTAGGGTTTTAAACCCTAAACTGAACTCTTTCCTTTAGTCAACATTAGGGTTTTAAACCCTAAACTGAACTCTTTCCTTCAGTCATTATTAAGGTTTTAAACCCTAAACTGAACTTTTTCCATTCAGTCAGCATTAGGGTTTTAAACCCTAAACTGAACTCTTTCCTTCAGTCATTATTAAGGTTTTAAACCCTAAACTGAACTTTTTCCATTCAGTCAGCATTAGGGTTTTAAACCCTAAACTGAACTCTTTCCTTCAGTCATTATTAAGGTTTTAAACCCTAAACTGAACTTTTTCCATTCAGTCAGCATTAGGGTTTTAAACCCTAAACTGAACTCTTTCCTTTAGTCAGCATTAGGGTTTTAAACCCTAAACTGAACTTTTCCATTCAGTCAGCATTAGGGTTTTAAACCCTAAACTGAACTCTTTCTTTCAGTCAGTATTAAGGTTTTAAACCCTAAACTGAACTTTTTCCATTCAGTCAGCATTAGGGTTTTAAACCCTAAACTGAACTCTTTCCAGCCAGTCAGTATTAGGGTTTTAAACCCTAAACTGAACTTTCCCTTTAGTCAGCATTAGGGTTTTAAACCCTAAACTGAACTCTTTCCTTCAGTCAGCATTAGGGTTTTAAACCCTAAACTAAACTTTTCCATTCAGTCAGCATTACGGTTTTAAAAGCTAAACTGAACTCTTTCCTTTAGTTTGCATTAGGGTTTTAAACCCTAAACTGAACTTTTTCCATTCAGTCAGCATTAGGGTTTTAAACCCTAAACTGAACTCTTTCCAGCCAGTCAGTATTAGGGTTTTAAACCCTAAACTGAACTTTCCCTTTAGTCAGCATTAGGGTTTTAAACCCTAAACTGAACTCTTTCCTTCAGTCAGCATTAGGGTTTTAAACCCTAAACTGAACTTTTCCATTCAGTCAGCATTACGGTTTTAAAAGCTAAACTGAACTCTTTCCTTTAGTTTGCATTAGGGTTTTAAACCCTAAACTGAACTTTTTCCATTCAGTCAGCATTAGGGTTTTAAACCCTAAACTGAACTCTTTCCAGCCAGTCAGTATTAGGGTTTTAAACCCTAAACTGAACATTCCCTTTAATCAGCATTAGGGTTTTAAACCCTAAACTGAACTCTTTCCTTCAGTTAGTATTAGGGTTTTAAACCCTAAACTGAACTTTTTCCATTCAGTCAGCATTAGGGTTTTAAATCCTAAACTGAACTCTTTCCAGCCAGTCAGTATTAGGGTTTTAAACCCTAAACTGAACTTTCCCTTTAGTCAGCATTAGGGTTTTAAACCCTAAACTGAACTCTTTCCTTCAGTCAGCATTAGGGTTTTAAACCCTAAACTGAACTTTTCCATTCAGTCAGCATTAGGGTTTTAAACCCTAAACTGAACTCTTTCCTTTAGTCAGCATTAGGGTTTTAAACCCTAAACTGAACTTTTTCCATTCAGTCAGCATTAGGGTTTTAAACCCTAAACTGAACTTTTCCATTCAGTCAGCATTAGGGTTTTAAACCCTAAACTAAACTCTTTCCTTTAGTCAGCATTAGGGTTTTAAACCCTAAACTGAACTCTTTCCAGCCAGTCAGTATTAGGGTTTTAAACCTTAAACTGAACTTTCCCTTTAGTCAACATTAGGGTTTTAAACCCTAAACTGAACTCTTTCCTTCAGTCATTATTAAGGTTTTAAACCCTAAACTGAACTTTTTCCATTCAGTCAGCATTAGGGTTTTAAACCCTAAACTGAACTCTTTCCTTCAGTCATTATTAAGGTTTTAAACCCTAAACTGAACTTTTTCCATTCAGTCAGCATTAGGGTTTTAAACCCTAAACTGAACTCTTTCCAGCCAGTCAGTATTAGGGTTTTAAACCCTAAACTGAACTTTCCCTTTACTCAGCATTAGGGTTTTAAACCCTAAACTGAACTCTTTCCTTAGTCAGCATTAGGGTTTTAAACCCTAAACTGAACTTTTTCCATTCAGTCAGCATTAGGGTTTTAAACCCTAAACTGAACTCTTTCTAGCCAGTCAGTATTAGGGTTTTAAACCCTAAACTGAACTTTTCCATTCAGTCATCATTAGGGTTTTAAACCCTAAACTGAACTCTTTCCTTTAGTCAGCATTAGGGTTTTAAACCCTAAACTGAACTTTTTCCATTCAGTCAGCATTAAGGTTTTAAACCCTAAACTAAACTCTTTCCAGCCAGTCAGTATTAGGGTTTTAAACCCTAAACTGAAATTTCCCTTTAGTCAGCATTAGGGTTTTAAACCCTAAACTGAACTCTTTCCTTCAGTCAGCATTAGGGTTTTAAACCCTAAACTGAACTTTTCCATTCAGTCAGGATTAGGGTTTTAAACCCTAAACTAAACTCTTTCCTTTAGTCAGCATTAGGGTTTTAAACCCTAAACTGAACTTTTTCCATTCAGTCAGCATTAGGGTTTTAAACCCTAAACTGAACTCTTTCCAGCCAGTCAGTATTAGGGTTTTAAACCCTAAACTGAACTTTTCCTTTTGTCAGCATTAGGGTTTTAAACCCTAAACTGAACTCTTTCCTTCAGTTAGTATTAGGGTTTTAAACCCTAAACTGAACTTTTTCCATTCAGTCAGCATTAGGGTTTTAAACCCTAAACTGAACTCTTTCCAGCCAGTCAGTATTAGGGTTTTAAACCCAAAACTGAACTTTCCCTTTAGTCAGCATTAGGGTTTTAAACCCTAAACTGAACTCTTTCCTTCAGTCAGCATTAGGGTTTTAAACCCTAAACTGAACTTTTCCATTCAGTCAGCATTAGGGTTTTAAACCCTAAACTGAACTCTTTCCTTTAGTCAGTATTAGGGTTTTAAACCCTAAACTGAACTTTTTCCATTCAGTCAGCATTAGGGTTTTAAACCCTAAACTGAACTCTTTCCAGCCAGTCAGTATTAGGGTTTTAAACCCTAAACTGAACTTTCCCTTTAGTCAACATTAGGGTTTTAAACCCTAAACTGAACTCTTTCCTTCAGTCATTATTAAGGTTTTAAACCCTAAACTGAACTTTTTCCATTCAGTCAGCATTAGGGTTTTAAACCCTAAACTGAACTCTTTCCTTCAGTCATTATTAAGGTTTTAAACCCTAAACTGAACTTTTCCATTCAGTCAGCATTAGGGTTTTAAACCCTAAACTGAACTCTTTCCAGCCAGTCAGTATTAGGGTTTTAAACCCTAAACTGAACTTTTCCTTTTGTCAGCATTAGGGTTTTAAACCCTAAACTGAACTCTTTCCTTCAGTTAGTATTAGGGTTTTAAACCCTAAACTGAACTTTTTCCATTCAGTCAGCATTAGGGTTTTAAACCCTAAACTGAACTCTTTCCAGCCAGTCAGTATTAGGGTTTTAAACCCTAAACTGAACTTTCCCTTTAGTCAGCATTAGGGTTTTAAACCCTAAACTGAACTCTTTCCTTCAGTCAGCATTAGGGTTTTAAACCGTAAACTGAACTTTTCCATTCAGTCAGCATTAGGGTTTTAAACCCTAAACTGAACTCTTTCCTTTAGTCAGCATTAGGGTTTTAAACCCTAAACATAACTTTTTCCATTCAGTCAGCATTAGGGTTTTAAACCCTAAACTGAACTCTTTCCAGCCTGTCAGTATTAGGGTTTTAAACCCTAAACTGAACTTTCCCTTTAGTCAACATTAGGGTTTTAAACCCTAAACTGAACTCTTTCCTTCAGTCATTATTAAGGTTTTAAACCCTAAACTGAACTTTTTCCATTCAGTCAGCATTAGGGTTTTAAACCCTAAACTGAACTCTTTCCTTCAGTCATTATTAAGGTTTTAAACCCTAAACTGAACTTTTTCCATTCAGTCAGCATTAGGGTTTTAAACCCTAAACTGAACTCTTTCCTGCCAGTCAGTATTAGGGTTTTAAACCCTAAACTGAACTTTCCCTTTACTCAGCATTAGGGTTTTAAACCCTAAACTGAACTCTTTCCTTTAGTCAGCATTAGGGTTTTAAACCCTAAACTGAACTTTTCCATTCAGTCAGCATTAGGGTTTTAAACCCTAAACTGAACTCTTTCCTTGAGTCATTATTAAGGTTTTAAACCCTAAACTGAACTTTTTCCATTCAGTCAGCATTAGGGTTTTAAACCCTAAACTGAACTCTTTCCAGCCAGTCAGTATTAGGGTTTTAAACCCTAAACTGAACTTTCCCTTTAGTCAGCATTAGGGTTTTAAACCCTAAACTGAACTCTTTCTTTCAGTCAGTATTAAGGTTTTAAACCCTAAACTGAACTTTTCCATTCAGTCAGCATTAGGGTTTTAAACCCTAAACTGAACTCTTTCCTTTAGTTTGCATTAGGGTTTTAAACCCTAAACTGAACTTTTTCCATTCAGTCAGCATTAGGGTTTTAAACCCTAAACTGAACTCTTTCCAGCCAGTCAGTATTAGGGTTTTAAACCCTAAACTGAACTTTCCCTTTAATCAGCATTAGGGTTTTAAACCCTAAACTTAACTCTTTTCTTCAGTCAGTATTAGGGTTTTAAACCCTAAACTGAACTTTTTCCATTCAGTCAGCATTAGGGTTTTAAATCCTAAACTGAACTCTTTCCAGCCAGTCAGTATTAGGGTTTTAAACCCAAAACTGAACTTTCCCTTTAGTCAGCATTAGGGTTTTAAACCCTAAACTGAACTCTTTCCTTCAGTCAGCATTAGGGTTTTAAACCCTAAACTGAACTTTTCCATTCAGTCAGCATTAGGGTTTTAAACCCTAAACTGAACTCTTTCCTTTAGTCAGCATTAGGGTTTTAAACTCTAAACTGAACTTTTTCCTTTCAGTCAGCATTAGGGTTTTAAACCATAAACTGAACTCTTTCCAGCCAGTCAGTATTAGGGTTTTAAACCCTAAACTGAACTTTTCCTTTAGTCAGCATTAGGGTTTTAAACCCTAAACTGAACTTTTTCCATTGAGTCAGCATTAGGGTTTTAAACCCTAAACTGAACTATTTCCAGCCAGTCAGTATTAGAGTTTTAAACCCTAAACTGAACTTTCCCTTTAGTTAACATTAGGGTTTTAAACCCTAAACTGAACTTTTTCCCATTCAGTCAGTATTAGGGTTTTAAACCCTAAACTGAACTTTTTCCATTCAGTCAGCATTAGGGTTTTAAACCCTAAACTTAACTTTTCCTTTAGTCAGCATTAGGGTTTTAAACCCTAAACTGAACTCTTTCCTTCAGTTAGCATTAGGGTTTTAAACCCTAAACTGAACTTTTCCATTCAGTCAGCATTAGGGTTTTAAACCCTAAACTGAACTCTTTCCTTTAGTCATCATTAAGGTTTTAAACCATATACTGAACTTTTTCCATTCAGTCAGCATTAGGGTTTTAAACCCTAAACTGAACTCTTTCAAGCCAGTCAGCATTAGAGTTTTAAACCTTAAACTGAACTTTTTCCATTCAGTCAGCATTAGGGTTTTAAACCCTAAACTGAACTCTTTCCAGACAGTCAGTATTAGGGTTTTAAACCCTAAACTGAACATTCCCTTTAGCCAGCATTAGGGTTTTAAACCCTAAACTGAACTCTTTCCTTCAGTCAGCATTAGGGTTTTAAACCCTAAACTGAACTTTTTCATTCAATCAGTATTAGGGTTTTAAACCCTAAACTGAACTCTTTCCTTTAGTCAGCATTAGGGTTTTAAACCCTAAACTGAACTTTTTCCATTCAGTCAGCATTAGGGTTTTAAACCCTAAACTGAACTCTTTCCTTTAGTCAGCATTAGGGTTTTAAAACCCTAAACTGAACTTTTTCCCTTTAGTCAGCATTAGGGTTTTAAACCCTAAACTGAACTCTTTCCTTTAGTCAGCATTAGGGTTTTAAACCCTAAACTGAACTTTTTCCATTCAGTCAGCATTAGGGTTTTAAACCCTAAACTGAACTCTTTCCTTTAGTCAGCATTAGGGTTTTAAACCCTAAACTGAACTTTTTCCATTCAGTCAGCATTAGGGTTTTAAACCCTAAACTGAACTCTTTCCAGCCAGTCAGTATTAGGGTTTTAAACCCTAAACTGAACTTTCCCTTTAGTCAGCATTAGGGTTTTAAACCCTAAACTGAACTCTTTCCTTCAGTCAGCATTAGGGTTTTAAACCGTAAACTGAACTTTTCCATTCAGTCAGCATTAGGGTTTTAAACCCTAAACTGAACTCTTTCCTTTAGTCAGCATTAGGGTTTTAAACCCTAAACATAACTTTTTCCATTCAGTCAGCATTAGGGTTTTAAACCCTAAACTGAACTCTTTCCAGCCTGTCAGTATTAGGGTTTTAAACCCTAAACTGAACTTTCCCTTTAGTCAACATTAGGGTTTTAAACCCTAAACTGAACTCTTTCCTTCAGTCATTATTAAGGTTTTAAACCCTAAACTGAACTTTTTCCATTCAGTCAGCATTAGGGTTTTAAACCCTAAACTGAACTCTTTCCTTCAGTCATTATTAAGGTTTTAAACCCTAAACTGAACTTTTTCCATTCAGTCAGCATTAGGGTTTTAAACCCTAAACTGAACTCTTTCCTGCCAGTCAGTATTAGGGTTTTAAACCCTAAACTGAACTTTCCCTTTACTCAGCATTAGGGTTTTAAACCCTAAACTGAACTCTTTCCTTTAGTCAGCATTAGGGTTTTAAACCCTAAACTGAACTTTTCCATTCAGTCAGCATTAGGGTTTTAAACCCTAAACTGAACTCTTTCCTTGAGTCATTATTAAGGTTTTAAACCCTAAACTGAACTTTTTCCATTCAGTCAGCATTAGGGTTTTAAACCCTAAACTGAACTCTTTCCAGCCAGTCAGTATTAGGGTTTTAAACCCTAAACTGAACTTTCCCTTTAGTCAGCATTAGGGTTTTAAACCCTAAACTGAACTCTTTCTTTCAGTCAGTATTAAGGTTTTAAACCCTAAACTGAACTTTTCCATTCAGTCAGCATTAGGGTTTTAAACCCTAAACTGAACTCTTTCCTTTAGTTTGCATTAGGGTTTTAAACCCTAAACTGAACTTTTTCCATTCAGTCAGCATTAGGGTTTTAAACCCTAAACTGAACTCTTTCCAGCCAGTCAGTATTAGGGTTTTAAACCCTAAACTGAACTTTCCCTTTAATCAGCATTAGGGTTTTAAACCCTAAACTTAACTCTTTTCTTCAGTCAGTATTAGGGTTTTAAACCCTAAACTGAACTTTTTCCATTCAGTCAGCATTAGGGTTTTAAATCCTAAACTGAACTCTTTCCAGCCAGTCAGTATTAGGGTTTTAAACCCAAAACTGAACTTTCCCTTTAGTCAGCATTAGGGTTTTAAACCCTAAACTGAACTCTTTCCTTCAGTCAGCATTAGGGTTTTAAACCCTAAACTGAACTTTTCCATTCAGTCAGCATTAGGGTTTTAAACCCTAAACTGAACTCTTTCCTTTAGTCAGCATTAGGGTTTTAAACTCTAAACTGAACTTTTTCCTTTCAGTCAGCATTAGGGTTTTAAACCATAAACTGAACTCTTTCCAGCCAGTCAGTATTAGGGTTTTAAACCCTAAACTGAACTTTTCCTTTAGTCAGCATTAGGGTTTTAAACCCTAAACTGAACTTTTTCCATTGAGTCAGCATTAGGGTTTTAAACCCTAAACTGAACTATTTCCAGCCAGTCAGTATTAGAGTTTTAAACCCTAAACTGAACTTTCCCTTTAGTTAACATTAGGGTTTTAAACCCTAAACTGAACTTTTTCCCATTCAGTCAGTATTAGGGTTTTAAACCCTAAACTGAACTTTTTCCATTCAGTCAGCATTAGGGTTTTAAACCCTAAACTTAACTTTTCCTTTAGTCAGCATTAGGGTTTTAAACCCTAAACTGAACTCTTTCCTTCAGTTAGCATTAGGGTTTTAAACCCTAAACTGAACTTTTCCATTCAGTCAGCATTAGGGTTTTAAACCCTAAACTGAACTCTTTCCTTTAGTCATCATTAAGGTTTTAAACCATATACTGAACTTTTTCCATTCAGTCAGCATTAGGGTTTTAAACCCTAAACTGAACTCTTTCAAGCCAGTCAGCATTAGAGTTTTAAACCTTAAACTGAACTTTTTCCATTCAGTCAGCATTAGGGTTTTAAACCCTAAACTGAACTCTTTCCAGACAGTCAGTATTAGGGTTTTAAACCCTAAACTGAACTTTCCCTTTAGCCAGCATAAGGGTTTTAAACCCTAAACTGAACTCTTTCCTTCAGTCAGCATTAGGGTTTTAAACCCTAAACTGAACTTTTTCATTCAATCAGTATTAGGGTTTTAAACCCTAAACTGAACTCTTTCCTTTAGTCAGCATTAGGGTTTTAAACCCTAAACTGAACTTTTTCCATTCAGTCAGCATTAGGGTTTTAAACCCTAAACTGAACTCTTTCCTTTAGTCAGCATTAGGGTTTTAAAACCCTAAACTGAACTTTTTCCCTTTAGTCAGCATTAGGGTTTTAAACCCTAAACTGAACTCTTTCCTTTAGTCAGCATTAGGGTTTTAAACCCTAAACTGAACTTTTTCCATTCAGTCAGCATTAGGGTTTTAAACCCTAAACTGAACTCTTTCCTTTAGTCAGCATTAGGGTTTTAAACCCTAAACTGAACTTTTTCCATTCAGTCAGCATTAGGGTTTTAAACCCTAAACTGAACTCTTTCCAGCCAGTCAGTATTAGGGTTTTAAACCCTAAACTGAACTTTCCCTTTAGTCAGCATTAGGGTTTTAAACCCTAAACTGAACTCTTTCCTTCAGTCAGCATTAGGGTTTTAAACCGTAAACTGAACTTTTCCATTCAGTCAGCATTAGGGTTTTAAACCCTAAACTGAACTCTTTCCTTTAGTCAGCATTAGGGTTTTAAACCCTAAACTGAACTTTTTCCATTCAGTCAGCATTAGGGTTTTTAACCCTAAACTGAACTCTTTCCAGCCTGTCAGTATTAGGGTTTTAAACCCTAAACTGAACTTTCCCTTTAGTCAACATTAGGGTTTTAAACCCTAAACTGAACTCTTTCCTTCAGTCATTATTAAGGTTTTAAACCCTAAACTGAACTTTTTCCATTCAGTCAGCATTAGGGTTTTAAACCCTAAACTGAACTCTTTCCTTCAGTCATTATTAAGGTTTTAAACCCTAAACTGAACTTTTTCCATTCAGACAGCATTAGGGTTTTAAACCCTAAACTGAACTCTTTCCAGCCAGTCAGTATTAGGGTTTTAAACCCTAAACTGAACTTTCCCTTTACTCAGCATTAGGGTTTTAAACCCTAAACTGAACTCTTTCCTTTAGTCAGCATTAGGGTTTTAAACCCTAAACTGAACTTTTCCATTCAGTCAGCATTAGGGTTTTAAACCCTAAACTGAACTCTTTCCTTGAGTCAGCATTAAGGTTTTAAACCCTAAACTGAACTTTTTCCATTCAGTCAGCATTAGGGTTTTAAACCCTAAACTGAACTCTTTCCAGCCAGTCAGTATTAAGGTTTTAAACCCTAAACTGAACTTTCCCTTTAGTCAGCATTAGGGTTTTAAACCCTAAACTGAACTCTTTCTTTCAGTCAGCATTAGGGTTTTAAACCCTAAACTAAACTTTTCCATTCAGTCAGCATTAGGGTTTTAAACCCTAAACTGAACTCTTTCCTTTAGTCAGCATTAGGGTTTTAAACCCTAAACTGAACTTTTTCCATTCAGTCAACATTAGGGTTTTAAACCCTAAACTGAACTCTTTCCAGCCAGTCAGTATTAGGGTTTTAAACCCTAAACTGAACTTTCCCTTTAGTCAGCATTAGGGTTTTAAACCCTAAACTTAACTCTTTTCTTCAGTCAGTATTAGGGTTTTAAACCCTAAACTGAACTTTTTCCATTCAGTCAGCATTAGGGTTTTAAATCCTAAACTGAACTCTTTCCAGCCAGTCAGTATTAGGGTTTTAAACCCAAAACTGAACTTTCCCTTTAGTTAGCATTAGGGTTTTAAACCCTAAACTGAACTCTTTCCTTCAGTCAGCATTAGGGTTTTAAACCCTAAACTGAACTTTTCCATTCAGTCAGCATTAGGGTTTTAAACCCTAAACTGAACTCTTTCCTTTAGTCAGCATTAGGGTTTTAAACTCTAAACTGAACTTTTTCCTTTCAGTCAGCATTAGGGTTTTAAACCATAAACTGAACTCTTTCCAGCCAGTCAGTATTAGGGTTTTAAACCCTAAACTGAACTTTTCCTTTAGTCAGCATTAGGGTTTTAAACCCTAAACTGAACTTTTTCCATTGAGTCAGCATTAGGGTTTTAAACCCTAAACTGAACTATTTCCAGCCAGTCAGTATTAGAGTTTTAAACCCTAAACTGAACTTTTCCTTTAGTTAACATTAGGGTTTTAAACCCTAAACTGAACTTTTTCCCATTCAGTCAGTATTAGGGTTTTAAACCCTAAACTGAACTTTTTCCATTCAGTCAGCATTAGGGTTTTAAACCCTAAACTTAACTTTTCCTTTAGTCAGCATTAGGGTTTTAAACCCTAAACTGAACTCTTTCCTTCAGTTAGCATTAGGGTTTTAAACCCTAAACTGAACTTTTCCATTCAGTCAGCATTAGGGTTTTAAACCCTAAACTGAACTCTTTCCTTTAGTCATCATTAAGGTTTTAAACCATATACTGAACTTTTTCCATTCAGTCAGCATTAGGGTTTTAAACCCTAAACTGAACTCTTTCAAGCCAGTCAGCATTAGAGTTTTAAACCTTAAACTGAACTTTTTCCATTCAGTCAGCATTAGGGTTTTAAACCCTAAACTGAACTCTTTCCAGCCAGTCAGTATTAGGGTTTTAAACCCTAAACTGAACTTTCCCTTTAGCCAGCATTAGGGTTTTAAACCCTAAACTGAACTCTTTCCTTCAGTCAGCATTAGGGTTTTAAACCCTAAACTGAACTTTTTCATTCAATCAGTATTAGGGTTTTAAACCCTAAATTGAACTCTTTCCTTTAGCCAACATTAGGGTTTTAAACCCTAAACTGAACTTTTACCATTCAGTCAGCATTAGGGTTTTAAACCCTAGACTGAACTCTTTCCAGCCAGTCAGTATTAGGGTTTTAAACCCTAAACTGAACTTTCCCTTTACTCAGCATTAGGGTTTTAAACCCTAAACTGAACTCTTTCCTTCAGTCAGCATTAGGGTTTTAAACCCTAAACTGAACTTTTCCATTCAGTCAACATTAGGGTTTTAAACCCTAAACTGAACTCTTTCCTTTAGTCAGCATTAGGGTTTTAAACCCTAAACTGAACTTTTTCCATTTAGTCAGCATTAGGGTTTTAAACCCTAAACTGAACTCTTTCCAGCCAGTCAGTAGTAGGGTTTTAAACCCTAAACTGAACTTTCCCTTTAGTCAGCATTAAGATTTTAAACCCTAAACTGAACTCTTTCCTTCAATCAGTATTAGGGTTTTAAACCCTAAACTGAACTTTTTCCATTCTGTCAAACATTAGGGTTTTAAACCCTAAACTGAACTTTCCCTTTAATCAGAATTAGGGTTTTAAACCCTAAACTGAACTCTTTTCTTCAGTCAGTATTAGGGTTTTAAACCCTAAACTGAACTTTTTCCATTCAGTCAACATTAGGATTTTAAATCCTAAACTGAACTCTTTCCAGCCAGTCAGTATTATGGTTTTAAACCCAAAACTGAACTTTCCCTTTAGTCAGCATTAGGGTTTTAAACCCTAAACTGAACTCTTTCCTTCAGTCAGCATTAGGATTTTAAACCCTAAACTGAACTTTTCCATTCAGTCAACATTAGGGTTTTAAACCCTAAACTGAACTCTTTCCTTTAGTCAACATTAGGGTTTTAAACTATAAACTGAACTTTTTCCTTTCAGTCAGCATTAGGGTTTTAAACCTTAAACTGAACTCTTTCCAGCCAGTCAGTATTAGGGTTTTAAACCCTAAACTGAATTTTTCCTTTAGTCAGCATTAGGGTTTTAAACCCTAAACTGAACTTTTTCCATTCAGTCAGCATTAGGGTTTTAAACCCTAAACTGAACTCTTTCCAGCCAGTCAGTATTAGAGTTTTAAACCCTAAACTGAACTTTCCCTTTAGTTAGCATTAGGGTTTTAAACCCTAAATTGAACTTTTTCCCATTCAGTCAGTATTAGGGTTTTAAACCTTAAACTGAACTTTTTCCATTCAGTCAGCATTAGGGTTTTAAACCCTAAACTTAACTTTTCCTTTAGTCAGCATTAGGGTTTTAAACCCTAAACTGAACTCTTTCCTTCAGTTAGCATTAGGGTTTTAAACCCTAAACTGAACTTTTCCATTCAGTCAGCATTAGGGTTTTAAACCCTAAACTGAACTCTTTCCTTTAGTCAGCATTAAGGTTTTAAACCATATACTGAACTTTTTCCATTTAGTCAGCATTAGGGTTTTAAACCCTAAACTGAACTCTTTCCAGCCAGTCAGCATTAGAGTTTTAAACCTTAAACTGAACTTTTTCCATTCAGTCAGCATTAGGGTTTTAAACCCTAAACTGAACTCTTTCCAGCCAGTCAGTATTAGGGTTTTAAACCCTAAACTGAACTTTCCCTTTAGCCAGCATTAGAGTTTTAAACCCTAAACTGAACTCTTTCCTTCAGTCAGCATTAGGGTTTTAAACCCTAAACTGAACTTTTCCATTCAGTCAGCATTAGGGTTTTAAACCCTAAACTGAACTCTTTCCTTTAGCCAGCATTAGGGTTTTAAACCCTAAACTGAACTTTTTCCATTCAGTCAGCATTAGGGTTTTAAACCCTAGACTGAACTCTTTCCAGCCAGTCAGTATTAGGGTTTTAAACCCTAAACTGAACTTTTCCTTTACTTAACATTAGGGTTTTAAACCCTAAACTGAACTCTTTCCTTCAATCAGCATTAGGGTTTTAAACCCTAAACTGAACTTTTCCATTCAGTCAGCATTAGGGTTTTAAACCCTAAACTGAACTCTTTCCTTTAGTCAGCATTAGGGTTTTAAACGCTAAACTAAACTCTTTCCTTCAGTCAGTATTAGGGTTTTAAACCCTAAACAGAACTTTTTCCATTCAGTCAGTATTAGGGTTTTAAACCTTAAACTGAACTCTTTCCAGCCAGTCAGTATTAGGGTTTTAAACCCTAAACTAAACTTTCCCTTTAGTCAGCATTAGGATTTTAAACCCTAAACTGAACTCTTTCCTTCAGTCAGCATTAGGGTTTTAAACCCTAAACTGAACTTTTCCATTCAGTCAACATTAGGGTTTTAAACCCTAAACTGAACTCTTTCCTTTAGTCAGTATTAGAGTTTTAAACCCTAAACTGAACTTTTTCCATTCAGTCAGCATTAGGGTTTTAAACCCTAAACTGAACTCTTTCCAGCCAGTCAATATTAGGGTTTTAAACCCTAAACTGAACTTTCCCTTTAGTCAGCATTAGGGTTTTAAACCCTAAACTGAACTCTTTCCTTCAGTCAGTATTAGGGTTTTAAACCCTAAACTGAACTTTTTCCATTCAGTCAGCATTAGGGTTTTAAACCCTAAACTGAACTCTTTCCAGCCAGTCAGTATTAGGGTTTTAAACCCTAAACTGAACTTTCCCTTTAGTCAGCATTAGGGTTTTAAACCCTAAACTAAACTCTTTCCTTCAGTCAGCATTAGGGTTTTAAACCTAAACTGAACTTTTCCATTCAGTCAGCATTAGGGTTTTAAACCCTAAACTGAACTCTTTCCTTTAGTCAGCATTAGGGTTTTAAACCCTAAACTGAACTTTTTCCATTCAGTCAGCATTAGGGTTTTAAACCCTAAACTGAACTCTTTCCAGCCAGTCAGTATTAGGGTTTTAAACCCTAAACTGAACTTTCCCTTTAGTCAGCATTAGGGTTTTAAACCCTAAACTGAACTCTTTCCAGCCAGTCAGTATTAGGGTTTTAAACCCTAAACTGAACTTTCCTTTTAGTTAGCATTAGGGTTTTACACCCTAAACTGAACTTTTTCCCATTCAGTCAGTATTAGGGTTTTAAACCCTAAACTGAACTTTTTCCATTCAGTCAGCATTAGGGTTTTAAACCCTAAACTTAACTTTTCCTTTAGTCAGCATTAGGGTTTTAAACCCTAAACTGAACTCTTTCCTTCAGTTAGCATTAGGGTTTTAAACCCTAAACTGAACTTTTCCATTCAGTCAGCATTAGGGTTTTAAACCCTAAACTGAACTCTTTCCTTTAGTCAGCATTAAGGTTTTAAACCATAAACTGAACTTTTTCCATTCAGTCAGCATTAGGGTTATAAACCCTAAACTGAACTCTTTCCAGCCAGTCAGTATTAGGGTTTTAAACCTTAAACTGAACTTTTTCCATTCAGTCAGCATTAGGGTTTTAAACCCTAAACTGAACTCTTTCCAGCCAGTCAGTATTAGGGTTTTAAACCCTAAACTGAACTTTCCCTTTAGCCAGCATTAGGGTTTTAAACCCTAAACTGAACTCTTTCCTTCAGTCAGCATTAGGGTTTTAAACCCTAAACTGAACTTTTCCATTCAGTCAGCATTAGGGTTTTAAACCCTAAACTGAACTCTTTCCTTTAGCCAGCATTAGGGTTTTAAACCCTAAACTAAACTTTTTCCATTCAGTCAGCATTAGGGTTTTAAACCCTAAACTGAACTCTTTCCAGCCAGTCAGTATTAGGGTTTTAAACCCTAAACTGAACTTTCCCTTTAGTCAGCATTAGGGTTTTAAACCCTAAACTGAACTCTTTCCTTCAGTCAGCATTAGGGTTTTAAACCCTAAACTGAACTTTTCCATTCAGTCAGCATTAGGGTTTTAAACCCTAAACTGAACTCTTTCCTTTAGTCAGCATTAGGGTTTTAAACCCTAAACTGAACTCTTTCCTTCAGTCAGTATTAGGGTTTTAAACCCTAAACAGAACTTTTTCCATTCAGTCAGTATTAGGGTTTTAAACCCTAAACTGAACTCTTTCCAGCCAGTCAGTATTAGGGTTTTAAACCCTAAACTAAACTTTCCCTTTAGTCAGCATTAGGGTTTTAAACCCTAAACTGAACTCTTTCCTTCAGTCAGCATTAGGGTTTTAAACCCTAAACTGAACTTTTCCATTCAGTCAACATTAGGGTTTTAAACCCTAAACTGAACTCTTTCCTTTAGTCAGTATTAGAGTTTTAAACCCTAAACTGAACTTTTTCCATTCAGTCAGCATTAGGGTTTTAAACCCTAAACTGAACTCTTTCGAGCCAGTCAGTATTAGGGTTTTAAACCCTAAACTGAACTTTCCCTTTAGTCAGCATTAGGGTTTTAAACCCTAAACTGAACTCTTTCCTTCAGTTAGCATTAGGGTTTTAAACCCTAAACTGAACTTTTCCATTCAGTCAGCATTAGGGTTTTAAACCCTAAACTGAACTCTTTCCTTTAGTCAGCATTAAGGTTTTAAACCATAAACTGAACTTTTTCCATTCAGTCAGCATTAGGGTTATAAACCCTAAACTGAACTCTTTCCAGCCAGTCAGCATTAGAGTTTTAAATCTTAAACTGAACTTTTTCCATTCAGTCAGCATTAGGGTTTTAAACCCTAAACTGAACTTTTTCCATTCAGTCAGCATTAGGGTTTTAAACCCTAAACTTAACTTTTCCTTTAGTCAGCATTAGGGTTTTAAACCCTAAACTGAACTCTTTCCTTCAGTTAGCATTAGGGTTTTAAACCCTAAACTGAACTTTTCCATTCAGTCAGCATTAGGGTTTTAAACCCTAAACTGAACTCTTTCCTTTAGTCAGCATTAAGGTTTTAAACCCTAAACTGAACTTTTTCCATTCAGTCAGCATTAGGGTTTTAAACCCTAAACTGAACTCTTTCCAGCCAGTCAGTATTAGGGTTTTAAACCCTAAACTGAACTCTTTCCTTCAGTCAGCATTAGGGTTTTAAACCCTAAACTGAACTTTTCCATTCAGTCAGCATTAGGGTTTTAAACCCTAAACTGAACTCTTTCCTTTAGTCAGCATTAGGGTTTTAAACCCTAAACTGAACTCTTTCCTTCAGTCAGTATTAGGGTTTTAAACCCTAAACAGAACTTTTTCCATTCAGTCAGTATTAGGGTTTTAAACCCTAAACTGAACTCTTTCCAGCCAGTCAGTATTAGGGTTTTAAACCCTAAACTAAACTTTCCCTTTAGTCAGCATTAGGGTTTTAAACCCTAAACTGAACTCTTTCCTTCAGTCAGCATTAGGGTTTTAAACCCTAAACTGAACTTTTCCATTCAGTCAACATTAGGGTTTTAAACCCTAAACTGAACTCTTTCCTTTAGTCAGTATTAGAGTTTTAAACCCTAAACTGAACTTTTTCCATTCAGTCAGCATTAGGGTTTTAAACCCTAAACTGAACTCTTTCGAGCCAGTCAGTATTAGGGTTTTAAACCCTAAACTGAACTTTCCCTTTAGTCAGCATTAGGGTTTTAAACCCTAAACTGAACTCTTTCCTTCAGTTAGCATTAGGGTTTTAAACCCTAAACTGAACTTTTCCATTCAGTCAGCATTAGGGTTTTAAACCCTAAACTGAACTCTTTCCTTTAGTCAGCATTAAGGTTTTAAACCATAAACTGAACTTTTTCCATTCAGTCAGCATTAGGGTTATAAACCCTAAACTGAACTCTTTCCAGCCAGTCAGCATTAGAGTTTTAAATCTTAAACTGAACTTTTTCCATTCAGTCAGCATTAGGGTTTTAAACCCTAAACTGAACTTTTTCCATTCAGTCAGCATTAGGGTTTTAAACCCTAAACTTAACTTTTCCTTTAGTCAGCATTAGGGTTTTAAACCCTAAACTGAACTCTTTCCTTCAGTTAGCATTAGGGTTTTAAACCCTAAACTGAACTTTTCCATTCAGTCAGCATTAGGGTTTTAAACCCTAAACTGAACTCTTTCCTTTAGTCAGCATTAAGGTTTTAAACCATATACTGAACTTTTTCCATTTAGTCAGCATTAGGGTTTTAAACCCTAAACTGAACTCTTTCCAGCCAGTCAGCATTAGAGTTTTAAACCTTAAACTGAACTTTTTCCATTCAGTCAGCATTAGGGTTTTAAACCCTAAACTGAACTCTTTCCATTCAGTCAGCATTAGGGTTTTAAACCCTAAACTGAACTTTTTCCCTTTAGTCAGCATTAGGGTTTTAAACCCTAAACTGAACTCTTTCCTTTAGTCAGCATTAGGGTTTTAAACCCTAAACTGAACTTTTTCCATTCAGTCAGCATTAGGGTTTTAAACCCTAAACTGAACTCTTTCCTTTAGTCAGCATTAGGGTTTTAAACCCTAAACTGAACTTTTTCCATTCAGTCAGCATTAGGGTTTTAAACCCTAAACTGAACTCTTTCCAGCCAGTCAGTATTAGGGTTTTAAACCCTAAACTGAACTTTCCCTTTAGTCAGCATTAGGGTTTTAAACCCTAAACTAAACTCTTTCCTTCAGTCAGCATTAGGGTTTTAAACCCTAAACTGAACTTTTCCATTCAGTCAGCATTAGGGTTTTAAACCCTAAACTGAACTCTTTCCTTTAGTCAGCATTAGGGTTTTAAACCCTAAACTGAACTCTTTCCTTCAGTCAGTATTAGGGTTTTAAACCCTAAACCGAACTTTTTCCATTCAGTCAGTATTAGGGTTTTAAACCTTAAACTGAACTCTTTCCAGCCAGTCAGTATTAGGGTTTTAAACCCTAAACTAAACTTTCCCTTTAGTCAGCATTAGGATTTTAAACCCTAAACTGAACTCTTTCCTTCAGTCAGCATTAGGGTTTTAAACCCTAAACTGAACTTTTCCATTCAGTCAACATTAGGGTTTTAAACCCTAAACTGAACTCTTTCCTTTAGTCAGTATTAGAGTTTTAAACCCTAAACTGAACTTTTTCCATTCAGTCAGCATTAGGGTTTTAAACCCTAAACTGAACTCTTTCGAGCCAGTCAGTATTAGGGTTTTAAACCCTAAACTGAACTTTCCCTTTAGTCAGCATTAGGGTTTTAAACCCTAAACTGAACTCTTTCCTTCAGTCAGTATTAGGGTTTTAAACCCTAAACTGAACTTTTTCCATTCAGTCAGCATTAGGGTTTTAAACCCTAAACTGAACTCTTTCCAGCCAGTCAGTATTAGGGTTTTAAACCCTAAACTGAACTTTCCCTTTAGTCAGCATTAGGGTTTTAAACCCTAAACTAAACTCTTTCCTTCAGTCAGCATTAGGGTTTTAAACCTAAACTGAACTTTTCCATTCAGTCAGCATTAGGGTTTTAAACCCTAAACTGAACTCTTTCCTTTAGTCAGCATTAGGGTTTTAAACCCTAAACAAAACTTTTTCCATTCAGTCAGCATTAGGGTTTTAAACCCTAAACTGAACTCTTTCCAGCTAGTTAGTATTAGAGTTTTAAACCCTAAACTGAACTTTTTCCATTCAGTCAGCATTAGGGTTTTAAACCCTAAACTGAACTCTTTCCAGCCAGTCAGTATTAGAGTTTTAAACCCTAAACTGAACTTTCCCTTTAGTTAGCATTAGGGTTTTAAACCCTAAACTGAACTTTTTCCCATTCAGTCAGTATTAGGGTTTTAAACCCTAAACTGAACTTTTTCCATTCAGTCAGCATTAGGGTTTTAAACCCTAAACTTAACTTTTCCTTTAGTCAGCATTAGGGTTTTAAACCCTAAACTGAACTCTTTCCTTCAGTTAGCATTAGGGTTTTAAACCCTAAACTGAACTTTTCCATTCAGTCAGCATTAGGGTTTTAAACCCTAAACTGAACTCTTTCCTTTAGTCAGCATTAAGGTTTTAAACCCTAAACTGAACTTTTTCCATTCAGTCAGCATTAGGGTTTTAAACCCTAAACTGAACTCTTTCCAGCCAGTCAGTATTAGGGTTTTAAACCTTAAACTGAACTTTTTCCATTCAGTCAGCATTAGGGTTTTAAACCCTAAACTGAACTCTTTCCAGCCAGTCAGTATTAGGGTTTTAAACCCTAAACTGAACTTTCCCTTTAGCCAGCATTAGGGTTTTAAACCCTAAACTGAACTCTTTCCTTTAGTCAGCATTAGGGTTTTAAACCCTAAACTGAACTTTTCCATTCAGTCAGCATTAGGGTTTTAAACCCTAAACTGAACTCTTTCCTTTAGTCAGCATTAGGGTTTTAAACCCTAAACTGAACTCTTTCCTTCAGTCAGTATTAGAGTTTTAAACCCTAAACCGAACTTTTTCCATTCAGTCAGTATTAGGGTTTTAAACCTTAAACTGAACTCTTTCCAGCCAGTCAGTATTAGGGTTTTAAACCCTAAACTAAACTTTCCCTTTAGTCAGCATTAGGATTTTAAACCCTAAACTGAACTCTTTCCTTCAGTCAGCATTAGGGTTTTAAACCCTAAACTGAACTTTTCCATTCAGTCAACATTAGGGTTTTAAACCCTAAACTGAACTCTTTCCTTTAGTCAGTATTAGAGTTTTAAACCCTAAACTGAACTTTTTCCATTCAGTCAGCATTAGGGTTTTAAACCCTAAACTGAACTCTTTCGAGCCAGTCAGTATTAGGGTTTTAAACCCTAAACTGAACTTTCCCTTTAGTCAGCATTAGGGTTTTAAACCCTAAACTGAACTCTTTCCTTCAGTCAGTATTAGGGTTTTAAACCCTAAACTGAACTTTTTCCATTCAGTCAGCATTAGGGTTTTAAACCCTAAACTGAACTCTTTCCAGCCAGTCAGTATTAGGGTTTTAAACCCTAAACTGAACTTTCCCTTTAGTCAGCATTAGGGTTTTAAACCCTAAACTAAACTCTTTCCTTCAGTCAGCATTAGGGTTTTAAACCTAAACTGAACTTTTCCATTCAGTCAGCATTAGGGTTTTAAACCCTAAACTGAACTCTTTCCTTTAGTCAGCATTAGGGTTTTAAACCCTAAACAAAACTTTTTCCATTCAGTCAGCATTAGGGTTTTAAACCCTAAACTGAACTCTTTCCAGCTAGTTAGTATTAGAGTTTTAAACCCTAAACTGAACTTTTTCCATTCAGTCAGCATTAGGGTTTTAAACCCTAAACTGAACTCTTTCCAGCCAGTCAGTATTAGAGTTTTAAACCCTAAACTGAACTTTCCCTTTAGTTAGCATTAGGGTTTTAAACCCTAAACTGAACTCTTTCCTTCAGTCAGTATTAGGGTTTTAAACCCTAAACTGAACTTTTTCCATTCAGTCAGCATTAGGGTTTTAAACCCTAAACTTAACTTTTCCTTTAGTCAGCATTAGGGTTTTAAACCCTAAACTGAACTCTTTCCTTCAGTTAGCATTAGGGTTTTAAACCCTAAACTGAACTTTTCCATTCAGTCAGCATTAGGGTTTTAAACCCTAAACTGAACTCTTTCCTTTAGTCAGCATTAAGGTTTTAAACCCTAAACTGAACTTTTTCCATTCAGTCAGCATTAGGGTTTTAAACCCTAAACTGAACTCTTTCCAGCCAGTCAGTATTAGGGTTTTAAACCTTAAACTGAACTTTTTCCATTCAGTCAGCATTAGGGTTTTAAACCCTAAACTGAACTCTTTCCAGCCAGTCAGTATTAGGGTTTTAAACCCTAAACTGAACTTTCCCTTTAGCCAGCATTAGGGTTTTAAACCCTAAACTGAACTCTTTCCTTCAGTCAGCATTAGGGTTTTAAACCCTAAACTGAACTTTTCCATTCAGTCAGCATTAGGGTTTTAAACCCTAAACTGAACTCTTTCCTTTAGCCAGCATTAGGGTTTTAAACCCTAAACTAAACTTTTTCCATTCAGTCAGCATTAGGGTTTTAAACCCTAAACTGAACTCTTTCCAGCCAGTCAGTATTAGGGTTTTAAACCCTAAACTGAACTTTCCCTTTAGTCAGCATTAGGGTTTTAAACCCTAAACTGAACTCTTTCCTTCAGTCAGCATTAGGGTTTTAAACCCTAAACTGAACTTTTCCATTCAGTCAGCATTAGGGTTTTAAACCCTAAACTGAACTCTTTCCTTTAGTCAGCATTAGGGTTTTAAACCCTAAACTGAACTCTTTCCTTCAGTCAGTATTAGGGTTTTAAACCCTAAACAGAACTTTTTCCATTCAGTCAGTATTAGGGTTTTAAACCCTAAACTGAACTCTTTCCAGCCAGTCAGTATTAGGGTTTTAAACCCTAAACTAAACTTTCCCTTTAGTCAGCATTAGGGTTTTAAACCCTAAACTGAACTCTTTCCTTCAGTCAGCATTAGGGTTTTAAACCCTAAACTGAACTTTTCCATTCAGTCAACATTAGGGTTTTAAACCCTAAACTGAACTCTTTCCTTTAGTCAGTATTAGAGTTTTAAACCCTAAACTGAACTTTTTCCATTCAGTCAGCATTAGGGTTTTAAACCCTAAACTGAACTCTTTCGAGCCAGTCAGTATTAGGGTTTTAAACCCTAAACTGAACTTTCCCTTTAGTCAGCATTAGGGTTTTAAACCCTAAACTGAACTCTTTCCTTCAGTCAGTATTAGGGTTTTAAACCCTAAACTGAACTTTTTCCATTCAGTCAGCATTAGGGTTTTAAACCCTAAACTGAACTCTTTCCAACCAGTCAGTATTAGGGTTTTAAACCCTAAACTGAACTTTCCCTTTAGTCAGCATTAGGGTTTTAAACCCTAAACTGAACTTTTCCATTTAGTCAGCATTAGGGTTTTAAACCCTAAACTGAACTTTTCCATTCAGTTAGCATTAGGGTTTTAAACCCTAAACTGAACACTTTCCTTTAGTCAGCATTAGGGTTTTAAACCCTAAACTGAACTTTTTCCATTCAGTTAGCATTAGGGTTTTAAACCCTAAACTGAACTCTTTCCTTTAGTCAGTATTAGAGTTTTAAACCCTAAACTGAACTTTTTCCATTCAGTCAGCATTAGGGTTTTAAACCCTAAACTGAACTCTTTCCTTTAGTCAGCATTAGGGTTTTAAACCCTAAACTGAACTTTTTCCATTCAGTCAGCATTAGGGTTTTAAACCCTAAACTGAACTCTTTCCAGCCAGTCAGTATTAGGGTTTTAAACCCTAAACTGAAATTTCCCTTTAGTCAGCATTAGGGTTTTAAACCCTAAACTGAACTCTTTCCTTCAGTCAGCATTAGGGTTTTAAACCCTAAACTGAACTTTTCCATTCAGTCAGCATTAGGGTTTTAAACCCTAAACAGAACTCTTTCCTTTAGTCAGCATTAGGGTTTTAAACCCTAAACTGAACTTTTTCCATTCAGTCAGCATTAGGGTTTTAAACCTTAAACTGAACTCTTTCCAGCCAGTCAGTATTAGGGTTTTAAACCCTAAACTGAACTTTTTCTTTAGTCAGCATTAGGGTTTTAAACCCTAAACTGAACTCTTTCCTTCTGTTCCTATTAGGGTTTTAAACCCTAAACTGAACTTTTTCCATTCAGTCAGCATTAGGGTTTTAAACCCTAAACTGAACTCTTTCCAGCCAGTCAGCATTAGGGTTTGAAACCCTAAACTGAACTCTTTCCTTCAGTCAGCATTAGGGTTTTAAACCCTAAACTGAACTTTTCCATTCAGTTAGCATTAGGGTTTTAAACCCTAAACTGAACTCTTTCCTTTAGTCAGCATTAGGGTTTTAAACCCTAAACTGAACTTTTTCCATTCAGTCAGCATTAGGGTTTTAAACCCTAAACTGAACTCTTTCCAGCCAGTCAGTATTAGGGTTTTAAACCCTAAACTGAACTTTCCCTTTAGTCAGCATTAGGGTTTTAAACCCTAAACTGAACTCTTTCCTTCAGTCAGTATTAAGGTTTTAAACCCTAAACTGAACTTTTTCCATTCAGTCAGCATTAGGGTTTTAAATCCTAAACTGAACTCTTTCCAGCCAGTCAGTATTAGGGTTTTAAACCCAAAACTGAACTTTCCCTTTAGTCAGCATTAGGGTTTTAAACCCTAAACTGAACTCTTTCCTTCAGTCAACATTAGGGTTTTAAACCCTAAACTGAACTTTTCCATTCAGTCAACATTAGGGTTTTAAACCCTAAACTGAACTCTTTTCTTTAGTCAGCATTAGGGTTTTAAACCCTAAACTGAACTTTTTCCATTCAGTCAGCATTAGGGTTTTAAACCCTAAACTGAACTCTTTCCTTTAGTCAGCATTAGGGTTTTAAACCCTAAACTGAACTTTTTCCATTCAGTCAGCATTAGGGTTTTAAACCCTAAACTGAACTCTTTCCTTTAGTCAGCATTAGGGTTTTAAACCCTAAACTGAACTTTTTCCATTCAGTCAGCATTAGGGTTTTAAACCCTAAACTGAACTCTTTCCAGCCAGTCAGTATTAGGGTTTTAAACCCTAAACTGAAATTTCCCTTTAGTCAGCATTAGGGTTTTAAACCCTAAACTGAACTCTTTCCTTCAGTCAGCATTAGGGTTTTAAACCCTAAACTGAACTTTTCCATTCAGTCAGCATTAGGGTTTTAAACCCTAAACAGAACTCTTTCCTTTAGTCAGCATTAGGGTTTTAAACCCTAAACTGAACTTTTTCCATTCAGTCAGCATTAGGGTTTTAAACCTTAAACTGAACTCTTTCCAGCCAGTCAGTATTAGGGTTTTAAACCCTAAACTGAACTTTTTCTTTAGTCAGCATTAGGGTTTTAAACCCTAAACTGAACTCTTTCCTTCAGTTCGTATTAGGGTTTTAAACCCTAAACTGAACTTTTTCCATTCAGTCAGCATTAGGGTTTTGAACCCTAAACTGAACTCTTTTCAGCCAGTCAGCATTAGGGTTTGAAACCCTAAACTGAACTCTTTCCTTCAGGCAACATTAGGGTTTTAAACCCTAAACTGAACTTTTCCATTCAATCAGCATTAGGGTTTTAAACCCTAAACTAAACTCTTTCCTTTAGTCAGCATTAGGGTTTTAAACCCTAAACTGAACTCTTTCCTTCAGTCAGCATTAGGGTTTTAAACCCTAAACTGAACTTTTCCATTCAGTCAGCATTAGGGTTTTAAACCCTAAACTGAACTCTTTCCTTTAGTCAGCATTAGGGTTTTAAACCCTAAACTGAACTTTTTCCAGCCAGTCAGTATTAGGGTTTTAAACCCTAAACTGAACTTTCTCTTTAGTCAGCATTAGGGTTTTAAACCATAAACTGAACTCTTTCCTTCAGTCAGTATTAAGGTTTTAAACCCTAAACTGAACTTTTTCCATTCAGTCAGCATTAGGGTTTTAAATCCTAAACTGAACTCTTTCCAGCCAGTCAGTATTAGGGTTTTAAACCCAAAACTGAACTTTCCCTTTAGTCAGCATTAGGGTTTTAAACCCTAAACTGAACTCTTTCCTTCAGTCAGCATTAAGGTTTTAAACCCTAAACTGAACTTTTCCATTCAGTCAGCATTAGGGTTTTAAACACTAAACTGAACTCTTTCCTTTAGTCAGCATTAGGGTTTTAAACTCTAAACTGAACTTTTTCCTTTCAGTAAGCATTAGGGTTTTAAACCTTAAACTGAACTCTTTCTAGCCAGTCAGTATTAGGGTTTTAAACCCTAAACTGAACTTTTCCTTTAGTCAGCATTAGGGTTTTAAACCCTAAACTGAACTTTTTCCATTCAGTCAGCATTAGGGTTTTAAACCCTGAACTGAACTCTTTCCAGCCAGTCAGTATTAGAGTTTTAAACCCTAAACTGAACTTTCCCTTTAGTTAGCATTAGGGTTTTAACCCTAAACTGAACTTTTTCCCATTTTGTCAGTATTAGGGTTTTAAACCTTAAACTTAACTTTTCCTTTAGTCAGCATTAGGGTTTTAAACCCTAAACTGAACTCTTTCCTTCAGTCAGTATTAGGGTTTTAAACCCTAAACTAAACTTTCCCTTTAGTCAGCATTAGGGTTTTAAACCCTAAACTGAACTCTTTCCTTCAGTCAGCATTAGGATTTTAAACCCTAAACTGAACTTTTCCATTCAGTCAACATTAGGGTTTTAAACCCTAAACTGAACTCATTCCTTTAGTCAGTATTAGAGTTTTAAACCCTAAACTGAACTTTTTCCATTCAGTCAGCATTAGGGTTTTAAACCCTAAACTAAACTCTTTCCAGCCAGTCAGTATTAGGGTTTTAAACCCTAAACTGAACTTTCCCTTTAGTCAGCATTAGGGTTTTAAACCCTAAACTGAACTCTTTCCTTCAGTCAGTATTAGGGTTTTAAACCCTAAACTGAACTTTTTCCATTCAGTCAGCATTAGGGTTTTAAACCCTAAACTGAACTCTTTCCAGCCAGTCAGTATTAGGGTTTTAAACCCTAAACTGAACTTTCCCTTTAGTCAGCATTAGGGTTTTAAACCTTAAACTGAACTCTTTCCTTTAGTCAGCATTAGGGTTTTAAACCCTAAACTGAACTTTCCCTTTAGTCAGCATTAGGGTTTTAAACCCTAAACTAAACTCTTTCCTTTAGTCAGCATTAGGGTTTTAAACCCTAAACTGAACTCTTTCCAGCCAGTCAGTATTAGGGTTTTAAACCCTAAACTGAAATTTCCCTTTAGTCAGCATTAGGGTTTTAAACCCTAAACTGAACTCTTTCCTTCAGTCAGCATTAGGGTTTTAAACCCTAAACTGAACTTTTCCATTCAGTCAGCATTAGGGTTTTAAACCCTAAACTGAACTCTTTCCTTTAGTCAGCATTAGGGTTTTAAACCCTAAACTGAACTTTTTCCATTCAGTCAACATTAGGGTTTTAAACCTTAAACTGAACTCTTTCCAGCCAGTCAGTATTAGGGTTTTAAACCCTAAACTGAACTTTCCCTTTAGTCAACATTAGGGTTTTAAACCCTAAACTGAACTCTTTCCTTCAGTCAGTATTAGGGTTTTAAACCCTAAACTGAACTTTTTCCATTCAGTCAGCATTAGGGTTTTAAACCCTAAACTGAACTCTTTCCAGCCAGTCAGTATTAGGGTTTTAAACCCTAAACTAAACTTTCCCTTTAGTCAGCATTAGGGTTTTAAACCCTAAACTGAACTCTTTCCTTCAGTCAGCATTAGGGTTTTAAACCCTAAACTGAACTTTTCCATTCAGTCAACATTAGGGTTTTAAACCCTAAACTGAACTCTTTCCTTTAGTCAGTATTAGAGTTTTAAACCCTAAACTGAACTTTTTCCATTCAGTCAGCATTAGGGTTTTAAACCCTAAACTGAACTCTTTCGAGCCAGTCAGTATTAGGGTTTTAAACCCTAAACTGAACTTTCCCTTTAGTCAGCATTAGGGTTTTAAACCCTAAACTACTCTTTCTTTCAGTCAGTATTAGGGTTTTAAACCCTAAACTGAACTTTTTCCATTCAGTCAGCATTAGGATTTTAAACCCTAAACTGAACTCTTTCCAGCCAGTCAGTATTAGGGTTTTAAACCCTAAACTGAACTTTCCCTTTTGTCAGCATTAGGGTTTTAAACCCTAAACTAAACTCTTTCCTTCAGTGAGCATTAGGGTTTTAAACCCTAAACTGAACTTTTTCCATTCAGTCAGCATTAGGGTTTTAAACCCTAAACTGAACTCTTTCCAGCCAGTCAGTATTAGAGTTTTAAACCCTAAACTGAACTTTCCCTTTAGTTAGCATTAGGGTTTTAAACCCTAAACTGAACTTTTTCCCATTCAGTCAGTATTAGGGTTTTAAACCCTAAACTGGACTTTTTCCATTCAGTCAGTATTAGGGTTTTAAACCCTAAACTTAACTTTTCCTTTAGTCAGCATTAGGGTTTTAAACCCTAAACTGAACTCTTTCCTTCAGTCAGTATTAGGGTTTTAAACCGTAAACAGAACTTTTTCCATTCAGTCAGCATTAGGGTTTTAAACCCTAAACTGAACTCTTTCCAGCCAGTCAGTATTAGGGTTTTAAACCCTAAACTAAACTTTCCCTTTAGTCAGCATTAGGGTTTTAAACCCTAAACTGAACTCTTTCCTTCAGTCAGCATTAGGGTTTTAAACCCTAAACTGAACTTTTCCATTCAGTCAACATTAGGGTTTTAAACCCTAAACTGAACTCTTTCCTTTAGTCAGTATTAGAGTTTTAAACCCTAAACTGAACTTTTTCCATTCAGTCAGCATTAGGGTTTTAAACCCTAAACTGAACTCTTTCCAGCCAGTCAGTATTAGGGTTTTAAACCCTAAACTGAACTTTCCCTTTAGTCAGCATTAAGGTTTTAAACCCTAAACTAAACTCTTTCCTTCAGTCAGCATTAGGGTTTTAAACCTAAACTGAACTTTTCCATTCAGTCAGCATTAGGGTTTTAAACCCTAAACTGAACTCTTTCCTTTAGTCAGCATTAGGGTTTTAAACCCTAAACTGAACTTTTTCCATTCAGTCAGCATTAGGGTTTTAAACCCTAAACTGAACTCTTTCCAGCCAGTCAGTATTAGGGTTTTAAACCCTAAACTGAACTTTCCCTTTAGTCAGCATTAGGGTTTTAAGCCCTAAACTGAACTCTTTCCAGCCAGTCAGTATTAGAGTTTTAAACCCTAAACTGAACTTTCCTTTTAGTTAGCAATAGGGTTTTAAACCCTAAACTGAACTTTTTCCCATTCAGTCAGTATTAGGGTTTTAAACCCTAAACTGAACTTTTTCCATTCAGTCAGCATTAGGGTTTTAAACCCTAAACTTAACTTTTCCTTTAGTCAGCATTAGGGTTTTAAACCCTAAACTGAACTCTTTCCTTCAGTTAGCATTAGGGTTTTAAACCCTAAACTGAACTTTTCCATTCAGTCAGCATTAGGGTTTTAAACCCTAAACTGAACTCTTTCCTTTAGTCAGCATTAAGGTTTTAAACCATAAACTGAACTTTTTCCATTCAGTCAGCATTAGGGTTATAAACCCTAAACTGAACTCTTTCCAGCCAGTCAGTATTAGGGTTTTAAACCTTAAACTGAACTTTTTCCATTCAGTCAGCATTAGGGTTTTAAACCCTAAACTGAACTCTTTCCAGCCAGTCAGTATTAGGGTTTTAAACCCTAAACTGAACTTTCCCTTTAGCCAGCATTAGGATTTTAAACCCTAAACTGAACTCTTTCCTTCAGTCAGCATTAGGGTTTTAAACCCTAAACTGAACTTTTCCATTCAGTCAGCATTAGGGTTTTAAACCCTAAACTGAACTCTTTCCTTTAGCCAGCATTAGGGTTTTAAACCCTAAACTAAACTTTTTCCATTCAGTCAGCATTAGGGTTTTAAACCCTAAACTGAACTCTTTCCAGCCAGTCAGTATTAGGGTTTTAAACCCTAAACTGAACTTTCCCTTTAGTCAGCATTAGGGTTTTAAACCCTAAACTGAACTCTTTCCTTCAGTCAGCATTAGGGTTTTAAACCCTAAACTGAACTTTTCCATTCAGTCAGCATTAGGGTTTTAAACCCTAAACTGAACTCTTTCCTTTAGTCAGCATTAGGGTTTTAAACCCTAAACTGAACTCTTTCCTTCAGTCAGTATTAGGGTTTTAAACCCTAAACAGAACTTTTTCCATTCAGTCAGTATTAGGGTTTTAAACCCTAAACTGAACTCTTTCCAGCCAGTCAGTATTAGGGTTTTAAACCCTAAACTAAACTTTCCCTTTAGTCAGCATTAGGGTTTTAAACCCTAAACTGAACTCTTTCCTTCAGTCAGCATTAGGGTTTTAAACCCTAAACTGAACTTTTTCCATTCAGTCAACATTAGGGTTTTAAACCCTAAACTGAACTCTTTCCTTTAGTCAGTATTAGAGTTTTAAACCCTAAACTGAACTTTTTCCATTCAGTCAGCATTAGGGTTTTAAACCCTAAACTGAACTCTTTCGAGCCAGTCAGTATTAGGGTTTTAAACCCTAAACTGAACTTTCCCTTTAGTCAGCATTAGGGTTTTAAACCCTAAACTGAACTCTTTCCTTCAGTTAGCATTAGGGTTTTAAACCCTAAACTGAACTTTTCCATTCAGTCAGCATTAGGGTTTTAAACCCTAAACTGAACTCTTTCCTTTAGTCAGCATTAAGGTTTTAAACCCTAAACTGAACTTTTTCCATTCAGTCAGCATTAGGGTTTTAAACCCTAAACTGAACTCTTTCCAGCCAGTCAGTATTAGGGTTTTAAACCCTAAACTGAACTTTCCCTTTAGTCAGCATTAGGGTTTTAAACCCTAAACTGAACTCTTTCCTTCAGTCAGCATTAGGGTTTTAAACCCTAAACTGAACTTTTTCCATTCAGTCAGCATTAGGGTTTTAAACCCTAAACTGAACTCTTTCCAGCCAGTCAGTATTAGGGTTTTAAACCCTAAACTGAACTTTTCCATTCAGTCAGCATTAGGGTTTTAAACCCTAAACTGAATTCTTTCCTTTAGTCAGCATTAAGGTTTTAAACCATATACTGAACTTTTTCCATTTAGTCAGCATTAGGGTTTTAAACCCTAAACTGAACTCTTTCCAGCCAGTCAGCATTAGAGTTTTAAACCTTAAACTGAACTTTTTCCATTCAGTCAGCATTAGGGTTTTAAACCCTAAACTGAACTCTTTCCAGCCAGTCAGTATTAGGGTTTTAAACCCTAAACTGAACTTTCCCTTTAGCCAGCATTAGGGTTTTAAACCCTAAACTGAACTCTTTCCTTCAGTCAGCATTAGGGTTTTAAACCCTAAACTGAACTTTTCCATTCAGTCAGCATTAGGGTTTTAAACCCTAAACTGAACTCTTTCCTTTAGCCAGCATTAGGGTTTTAAACCCTAAACTGAACTTTTTCCATTCAGTCAGCATTAGGGTTTTAAACCCTAAACTGAACTCTTTCCAGCCAGTCAGTATTAGGGTTTTAAACCCTAAACTGAACTTTCCCTTTAGTCAGCATTAGGGTTTTAAACCCTAAACTGAACTCTTTCCTTCAGTCAGCATTAGGGTTTTAAACCCTAAACTGAACTTTTCCATTCAGTCAGCATTAGGGTTTTAAACCCTAAACTGAACTCTTTCCTTTAGTCAGCATTAGGGTTTTAAACCCTAAACTGAACTCTTTCCTTCAGTCAGTATTAGGGTTTTAAACCCTAAACTGAACTTTTTCCATTCAGTCAGTATTAGGGTTTTAAACCTTAAACTGAACTCTTTCCAGCCAGTCAGTATTAGGGTTTTAAACCCTAAACTAAACTTTCCCTTTAGTCAGCATTAGGATTTTAAACCCTAAACTGAACTCTTTCCTTCAGTCAGCATTAGGGTTTTAAACCCTAAACTGAACTTTTCCATTCAGTCAACATTAGGGTTTTAAACCCTAAACTGAACTCTTTCCTTTAGTCAGTATTAGAGTTTTAAACCCTAAACTGAACTTTTTCCATTCAGTCAGCATTAGGGTTTTAAACCCTAAACTGAACTCTTTCGAGCCAGTCAGTATTAGGGTTTTAAACCCTAAACTGAACTTTCCCTTTAGTCAGCATTAGGGTTTTAAACCCTAAACTGAACTCTTTCCTTCAGTCAGTATTAGGGTTTTAAACCCTAAACTGAACTTTTTCCATTCAGTCAGCATTAGGGTTTTAAACCCTAAACTGAACTCTTTCCAGCCAGTCAGTATTAGGGTTTTAAACCCTAAACTGAACTTTCCCTTTAGTCAGCATTAGGGTTTTAAACCCTAAACTAAACTCTTTCCTTCAGTCAGCATTAGGGTTTTAAACCTAAACTGAACTTTTCCATTCAGTCAGCATTAGGGTTTTAAACCCTAAACTGAACTCTTTCCAGCCAGTCAGTATTAGGGTTTTAAACCCTAAACTGAACTTTCCCTTTAGTCAGCATTAGGGTTTTAAACCCTAAACTGAACTCTTTCCTTCAGTCAGTATTAGGGTTTTAAACCCTAAACTGAACTTTTTCCATTCAGTCAGCATTAGGGTTTTAAACCCTAAACTGAACTCTTTCCAGCCAGTCAGTATTAGGGTTTTAAACCCTAAACTGAACTTTCCCTTTAGTCAGCATTAGGGTTTTAAACCCTAAACTGAACTTTTTCCCATTCAGTCAGTATTAGGGTTTTAAACCCTAAACTGAACTTTTTCCATTCAGTCAGCATTAGGGTTTTAAACCCTAAACTTAACTTTTCCTTTAGTCAGCATTAGGGTTTTAAACCCTAAACTGAACTCTTTCCTTCAGTTAGCATTAGGGTTTTAAACCCTAAACTGAACTTTTCCATTCAGTCAGCATTAAGGTTTTAAACCCTAAACTGAACTCTTTCCAGCCAGTCAGTATTAGGGTTTTAAACCTTAAACTGAACTTTTTCCATTCAGTCAGCATTAGGGTTTTAAACCCTAAACTGAACTCTTTCCAGCCAGTCAGTATTAGGGTTTTAAACCCTAAACTGAACTTTCCCTTTAGCCAGCATTAGGGTTTTAAACCCTAAACTGAACTCTTTCCTTCAGTCAGCATTAGGGTTTTAAACCCTAAACTGAACTTTTCCATTCAGTCAGCATTAGGGTTTTAAACCCTAAACTGAACTCTTTCCTTTAGCCAGCATTAGGGTTTTAAACCCTAAACTAAACTTTTTCCATTCAGTCAGCATTAGGGTTTTAAACCCTAAACTGAACTCTTTCCAGCCAGTCAGTATTAGGGTTTTAAACCCTAAACTGAACTTTCCCTTTAGTCAGCATTAGGGTTTTAAACCCTAAACTGAACTCTTTCCTTCAGTCAGCATTAGGGTTTTAAACCCTAAACTGAACTTTTCCATTCAGTCAGCATTAGGGTTTTAAACCCTAAACTGAACTCTTTCCTTTAGTCAGCATTAGGGTTTTAAACCCTAAACTGAACTCTTTCCTTCAGTCAGTATTAGGGTTTTAAACCCTAAACAGAACTTTTTCCATTCAGTCAGTATTAGGGTTTTAAACCCTAAACTGAACTCTTTCCAGCCAGTCAGTATTAGGGTTTTAAACCCTAAACTAAACTTTCCCTTTAGTCAGCATTAGGGTTTTAAACCCTAAACTGAACTCTTTCCTTCAGTCAGCATTAGGGTTTTAAACCCTAAACTGAACTTTTCCATTCAGTCAACATTAGGGTTTTAAACCCTAAACTGAACTCTTTCCTTTAGTCAGTATTAGAGTTTTAAACCCTAAACTGAACTTTTTCCATTCAGTCAGCATTAGGGTTTTAAACCCTAAACTGAACTCTTTCGAGCCAGTCAGTATTAGGGTTTTAAACCCTAAACTGAACTTTCCCTTTAGTCAGCATTAGGGTTTTAAACCCTAAACTGAACTCTTTCCTTCAGTTAGCATTAGGGTTTTAAACCCTAAACTGAACTTTTCCATTCAGTCAGCATTAGGGTTTTAAACCCTAAACTGAACTCTTTCCTTTAGTCAGCATTAAGGTTTTAAACCCTAAACTGAACTTTTTCCATTCAGTCAGCATTAGGGTTTTAAACCCTAAACTGAACTCTTTCCAGCCAGTCAGTATTAGGGTTTTAAACCCTAAACTGAACTTTCCCTTTAGTCAGCATTAGGGTTTTAAACCCTAAACTGAACTCTTTCCTTCAGTCAGCATTAGGGTTTTAAACCCTAAACTGAACTTTTTCCATTCAGTCAGCATTAGGGTTTTAAACCCTAAACTGAACTCTTTCCAGCCAGTCAGTATTAGGGTTTTAAACCCTAAACTGAACTTTTCCATTCAGTCAGCATTAGGGTTTTAAACCCTAAACTGAATTCTTTCCTTTAGTCAGCATTAAGGTTTTAAACCATATACTGAACTTTTTCCATTTAGTCAGCATTAGGGTTTTAAACCCTAAACTGAACTCTTTCCAGCCAGTCAGCATTAGAGTTTTAAACCTTAAACTGAACTTTTTCCATTCAGTCAGCATTAGGGTTTTAAACCCTAAACTGAACTCTTTCCAGCCAGTCAGTATTAGGGTTTTAAACCCTAAACTGAACTTTCCCTTTAGCCAGCATTAGGGTTTTAAACCCTAAACTGAACTCTTTCCTTCAGTCAGCATTAGGGTTTTAAACCCTAAACTGAACTTTTCCATTCAGTCAGCATTAGGGTTTTAAACCCTAAACTGAACTCTTTCCTTTAGCCAGCATTAGGGTTTTAAACCCTAAACTGAACTTTTTCCATTCAGTCAGCATTAGGGTTTTAAACCCTAAACTGAACTCTTTCCAGCCAGTCAGTATTAGGGTTTTAAACCCTAAACTGAACTTTCCCTTTAGTCAGCATTAGGGTTTTAAACCCTAAACTGAACTCTTTCCTTCAGTCAGCATTAGGGTTTTAAACCCTAAACTGAACTTTTCCATTCAGTCAGCATTAGGGTTTTAAACCCTAAACTGAACTCTTTCCTTTAGTCAGCATTAGGGTTTTAAACCCTAAACTGAACTCTTTCCTTCAGTCAGTATTAGGGTTTTAAACCCTAAACTGAACTTTTTCCATTCAGTCAGTATTAGGGTTTTAAACCTTAAACTGAACTCTTTCCAGCCAGTCAGTATTAGGGTTTTAAACCCTAAACTAAACTTTCCCTTTAGTCAGCATTAGGATTTTAAACCCTAAACTGAACTCTTTCCTTCAGTCAGCATTAGGGTTTTAAACCCTAAACTGAACTTTTCCATTCAGTCAACATTAGGGTTTTAAACCCTAAACTGAACTCTTTCCTTTAGTCAGTATTAGAGTTTTAAACCCTAAACTGAACTTTTTCCATTCAGTCAGCATTAGGGTTTTAAACCCTAAACTGAACTCTTTCGAGCCAGTCAGTATTAGGGTTTTAAACCCTAAACTGAACTTTCCCTTTAGTCAGCATTAGGGTTTTAAACCCTAAACTGAACTCTTTCCTTCAGTCAGTATTAGGGTTTTAAACCCTAAACTGAACTTTTTCCATTCAGTCAGCATTAGGGTTTTAAACCCTAAACTGAACTCTTTCCAGCCAGTCAGTATTAGGGTTTTAAACCCTAAACTGAACTTTCCCTTTAGTCAGCATTAGGGTTTTAAACCCTAAACTAAACTCTTTCCTTCAGTCAGCATTAGGGTTTTAAACCTAAACTGAACTTTTCCATTCAGTCAGCATTAGGGTTTTAAACCCTAAACTGAACTCTTTCCAGCCAGTCAGTATTAGGGTTTTAAACCCTAAACTGAACTTTCCCTTTAGTCAGCATTAGGGTTTTAAACCCTAAACTGAACTCTTTCCTTCAGTCAGTATTAGGGTTTTAAACCCTAAACTGAACTTTTTCCATTCAGTCAGCATTAGGGTTTTAAACCCTAAACTGAACTCTTTCCAGCCAGTCAGTATTAGGGTTTTAAACCCTAAACTGAACTTTCCCTTTAGTCAGCATTAGGGTTTTAAACCCTAAACTGAACTTTTTCCCATTCAGTCAGTATTAGGGTTTTAAACCCTAAACTGAACTTTTTCCATTCAGTCAGCATTAGGGTTTTAAACCCTAAACTTAACTTTTCCTTTAGTCAGCATTAGGGTTTTAAACCCTAAACTGAACTCTTTCCTTCAGTTAGCATTAGGGTTTTAAACCCTAAACTGAACTTTTCCATTCAGTCAGCATTAAGGTTTTAAACCCTAAACTGAACTCTTTCCAGCCAGTCAGTATTAGGGTTTTAAACCTTAAACTGAACTTTTTCCATTCAGTCAGCATTAGGGTTTTAAACCCTAAACTGAACTCTTTCCAGCCAGTCAGTATTAGGGTTTTAAACCCTAAACTGAACTTTCCCTTTAGCCAGCATTAGGGTTTTAAACCCTAAACTGAACTCTTTCCTTCAGTCAGCATTAGGGTTTTAAACCCTAAACTGAACTTTTCCATTCAGTCAGCATTAGGGTTTTAAACCCTAAACTGAACTCTTTCCTTTAGCCAGCATTAGGGTTTTAAACCCTAAACTAAACTTTTTCCATTCAGTCAGCATTAGGGTTTTAAACCCTAAACTGAACTCTTTCCAGCCAGTCAGTATTAGGGTTTTAAACCCTAAACTGAACTTTCCCTTTAGTCAGCATTAGGGTTTTAAACCCTAAACTGAACTCTTTCCTTCAGTCAGCATTAGGGTTTTAAACCCTAAACTGAACTTTTCCATTCAGTCAGCATTAGGGTTTTAAACCCTAAACTGAACTCTTTCCTTTAGTCAGCATTAGGGTTTTAAACCCTAAACTGAACTCTTTCCTTCAGTCAGTATTAGGGTTTTAAACCCTAAACAGAACTTTTTCCATTCAGTCAGTATTAGGGTTTTAAACCCTAAACTGAACTCTTTCCAGCCAGTCAGTATTAGGGTTTTAAACCCTAAACTAAACTTTCCCTTTAGTCAGCATTAGGGTTTTAAACCCTAAACTGAACTCTTTCCTTCAGTCAGCATTAGGGTTTTAAACCCTAAACTGAACTTTTCCATTCAGTCAACATTAGGGTTTTAAACCCTAAACTGAACTCTTTCCTTTAGTCAGTATTAGAGTTTTAAACCCTAAACTGAACTTTTTCCATTCAGTCAGCATTAGGGTTTTAAACCCTAAACTGAACTCTTTCGAGCCAGTCAGTATTAGGGTTTTAAACCCTAAACTGAACTTTCCCTTTAGTCAGCATTAGGGTTTTAAACCCTAAACTGAACTCTTTCCTTCAGTCAGTATTAGGGTTTTAAACCCTAAACTGAACTTTTTCCATTCAGTCAGCATTAGGGTTTTAAACCCTAAACTGAACTCTTTCCAGCCAGTCAGTATTAGGGTTTTAAACCCTAAACTGAACTTTCCCTTTAGTCAGCATTAGGGTTTTAAACCCTAAACTGAACTCTTTCCTTCAGTCAACATTAGGGTTTTAAACCCTAAACTGAACTTTTCCATTCAGTCAGCATTAGGGTTTTAAACCCTAAACTGAACTCTTTCCTTTAGTCAGCATTAGGGTTTTAAACCCTAAACTGAACTTTTTCCATTCAGTTAGCATTAGGGTTTTAAACCCTAAACTGAACTCTTTCCTTTAGTCAGCATTAGGGTTTTAAACCCTAAACTGAACTTTTTCCATTCAGTCAGCATTAGGGTTTTAAACCCTAAACTGAACTCTTTCCTTTAGTCAGCATTAGGGTTTTAAACCCTAAACTGAACTTTTTCCATTCAGTCAGCATTAGGGTTTTAAACCCTAAACTGAACTCTTTCCAGCCAGTCAGTATTAGGGTTTTAAACCCTAAACTGAAATTTCCCTTTAGTCAGCATTAGGGTTTTAAACCCTAAACTGAACTCTTTCCTTCAGTCAGCATTAGGGTTTTAAACCCTAAACTGAACTTTTCCATTCAGTCAGCATTAGGGTTTTAAACCCTAAACAGAACTCTTTCCTTTAGTCAGCATTAGGGTTTTAAACCCTAAACTGAACTTTTTCCATTCAGTCAGCATTAGGGTTTTAAACCTTAAACTGAACTCTTTCCAGCCAGTCAGTATTAGGGTTTTAAACCCTAAACTGAACTTTCTCTTTAGTCAGCATTAGGGTTTTAAACCCTAAACTGAACTCTTTCCTTCAGTTCGTATTAGGGTTTTAAACCCTAAACTGAACTTTTTCCATTCAGTCAGCATTAGGGTTTTAAACCCTAAACTGAACTCTTTCCAGCCAGTCAGCATTAGGGTTTGAAACCCTAAACTGAACTCTTTCCTTCAGTCAGCATTAGGGTTTTAAACCCTAAACTGAACTTTTCCATTCAGTCAGCATTAGGGTTTTAAACCCTAAACTGAACTCTTTCCTTTAGTCAGCATTAGGGTTTTAAACCCTAAACTGAACTTTTTCCATTCAGTCAGCATTAGGGTTTTAAACCCTAAACTGAACTCTTTCCAGCCAGTCAGTATTAGGGTTTTAAACCCTAAACTGAACTTTCTCTTTAGTCAGCATTAGGGTTTTAAACCCTAAACTGAACTCTTTTCTTCAGTCAGTATTAGGGTTTTAAACCCTAAACTGAACTTTTTCCATTCAGTCAGCATTAGGGTTTTAAATCCTAAACTGAACTCTTTCCAGCCAGTCAGTATTAGGGTTTTAAACCCAAAACTGAACTTTCCCTTTAGTCAGCATTAGGGTTTTAAACCCTAAACTGAACTCTTTCCTTCAGTCAACATTAGGGTTTTAAACCCTAAACTGAACTTTTCCATTCAGTCAACATTAGGGTTTTAAACCCTAAACTGAACTCTTTCCTTTAGTCAGCATTAGGGTTTTAAACCCTAAACTGAACTTTTTCCATTCAGTCAGCATTAGGGTTTTAAAACCTAAACTGAACTCTTTCCAGCCAGTCAGTATTAGAGTTTTAAACCCTAAACTGAACTTTTTCATTTAGTCAGCATTAGGGTTTTAAACCCTAAACTGAACTCTTTCCTTTAGTCAGCATTAGGGTTTTAAACCCTAAACTGAACTTTTTCCATTCAGTCAGCATTAGGGTTTTAAACCCTAAACTGAACTCTTTCCAGCCAGTCAGTATTAGGGTTTTAAACCCTAAACTGAAATTTCCCTTTAGTCAGCATTAGGGTTTTAAACCCTAAACTGAACTCTTTCCTTCAGTCAGCATTAGGGTTTTAAACCCTAAACTGAACTTTTCCATTCAGTCAGCATTAGGGTTTTAAACCCTAAACAGAACTCTTTCCTTTAGTCAGCATTAGGGTTTTAAACCCTAAACTGAACTTTTTCCATTCAGTCAGCATTAGGGTTTTAAACCTTAAACTGAACTCTTTCCAGCCAGTCAGTATTAGGGTTTTAAACCCTAAACTGAACTTTTTCTTTAGTCAGCATTAGGGTTTTAAACCCTAAACTGAACTCTTTCCTTCAGTTCGTATTAGGGTTTTAAACCCTAAACTGAACTTTTTCCATTCAGTCAGCATTAGGGTTTTAAACCCTAAACTGAACTTTTTCCATTCAGTCAGCATTAGGGTTTTAAACCCTAAACTGAACTCTTTCCTTCAGTCAGCATTAGGGTTTTAAACCCTAAACTGAACTTTTCCATTCAGTCAGCATTAGGGTTTTAAACCCTAAACTGAACTCTTTCCTTTAGTCAGCATTAGGGTTTTAAACCCTAAACTGAACTCTTTCCTTCAGTCAGCATTAGGGTTTTAAACCCTAAACTGAACTTTTCCATTCAGTCAGCATTAGGGTTTTAAACCCTAAACTGAACTCTTTCCTTTAGTCAGCATTAGGGTTTTAAACCCTAAACTGAACTCTTTCCAGCCAGTCAGTATTAGGGTTTTAAACCCTAAACTGAACTTTCTCTTTAGTCAGCATTAGGGTTTTAAACCCTAAACTGAACTCTTTCCTTCAGTCAGTATTAGGGTTTTAAACCCTAAACTGAACTTTTTCCATTCAGTCAGCATTAGGGTTTTAAATCCTAAACTGAACTCTTTCCAGCCAGTCAGTATTAGGGTTTTAAACCCAAAACTGAACTTTCCCTTTAGTCAGCATTAGGGTTTTAAACCCTAAACTGAACTCTTTCCTTCAGTCAGCATTAGGGTTTTAAACCCTAAACTGAACTTTTCCATTCAGTCAGCATTAGGGTTTTAAACACTAAACTGAACTCTTTCCTTTAGTCAGCATTAGGGTTTTAAACTCTAAACTGAACTTTTTCCTTTCAGTAAGCATTAGGGTTTTAAACCTTAAACTGAACTCTTTCTAGCCAGTCAGTATTAGGGTTTTAAACCCTAAACTGAACTTTTTCTTTAGTCAGCATTAGGGTTTTAAACCCTAAACTGAACTTTTTCCATTCAGTCAGCATTAGGGTTTTAAACCCTGAACTGAACTCTTTCCAGCCAGTCAGTATTAGAGTTTTAAACCCTAAACTGAACTTTCCCTTTAGTCAGCATTAGGGTTTTAAACCCTAAACTGAACTTTTTTCCATTCAGTCAGCATTAGGGTTTTAAACCCTAAACTGAACTTTTTCCATTCAGTCAGCATTAGGGTTTTAAACCCTAAACTGAACTCTTTCCTTTAGTCAGCATTAGGGTTTTAAACCCTAAACTGAACTTTTTCCATTCAGTCAGCATTAGGGTTTTAAACCCTAAACTGAACTCTTTCCTTTAGTCAGCATTAGGGTTTTAAACCCTAAACTGAACTTTTTCCATTCAGTCAGCATTAGGGTTTTAAACCCTAAACTGAACTCTTTCCAGCCAGTCAGTATTAGGGTTTTAAACCCTAAACTGAACTTTCCCTTTAGTCAGCATTAGGGTTTTAAACCCTAAACTGAACTCTTTCCTTCAGTCAGTATTAGGGTTTTAAACCCTAAACTGAACTTTTTCCATTCAGTCAGCATTAGGGTTTTAAACCCTAAACTAAACTCTTTCCAGCCAGTCAGTATTAGGGTTTTAAACCCTAAACTGAACTTTCCCTTTAGTCAGCATTAGGGTTTTAAACCCTAAACTGAACTCTTTCCTTCAGTCAGTATTAGGGTTTTAAACCCTAAACTGAACTTTTTCCATTCAGTCAGCATTAGGGTTTTAAACCCTAAACTGAACTCTTTCCAGCCAGTCAGTATTAGGGTTTTAAACCCTAAACTGAACTTTCCCTTTAGTCAGCATTAGGGTTTTAAACCCTAAACTGAACTCTTTCCTTTAGTCAGCATTAGGGTTTTAAACCCTAAACTGAACTTTTCCATTCAGTCAGCATTAGGGTTTTAAACCCTAAACTAAACTCTTTCCTTTAGTCAGCATTAGGGTTTTAAACCCTAAACTGAACTCTTTCCAGCCAGTCAGTATTAGGGTTTTAAACCCTAAACTGAAATTTCCCTTTAGTCAGCATTAGGGTTTTAAACCCTAAACTGAACTCTTTCCTTCAGTCAGCATTAGGGTTTTAAACCCTAAACTGAACTTTTCCATTCAGTCAGCATTAGGGTTTTAAACCCTAAACTGAACTCTTTCCTTTAGTCAGCATTAGGGTTTTAAACCCTAAACTGAACTTTTTCCATTCAGTCAGCATTAGGGTTTTAAACCTTAAACTGAACTCTTTCCAGCCAGTCAGTATTAGGGTTTTAAACCCTAAACTGAACTTTCCCTTTAGTCAGCATTAGGGTTTTAAACCCTAAACTGAACTCTTTCCTTTAGTCAGCATTAGGGTTTTAAACCCTAAACTGAACTTTTTCCATTCAGTCAGCATTAGGGTTTTAAACCCTAAACTGAACTCTTTCCAGCCAGTCAGTATTAGGGTTTTAAACCCTAAACTAAACTTTCCCTTTAGTCAGCATTAGGGTTTTAAACCCTAAACTGAACTCTTTCCTTCAGTCAGCATTAGGGTTTTAAACCCTAAACTGAACTTTTCCATTCATTCAGCATTAGGGTTTTAAACCCTAAACTGAACTCATTCCTTTAGTCAGTATTAGAGTTTTAAACCCTAAACTGAACTTTTTCCATTCAGTCAGCATTAGGGTTTTAAACCCTAAACTGAACTCTTTCGAGCCAGTCAGTATTAGGGTTTTAAACCCTAAACTGAACTTTCCCTTTAGTCAGCATTAGGGTTTTAAACCCTAAACTGAACTCTTTCCTTCAGTCAGTATTAGGGTTTTAAACCCTAAATTGAACTTTTTCCATTCAGTCAGCATTAGGATTTTAAACCCTAAACTGAACTCTTTCCAGCCAGTCAGTATTAGGGTTTTAAACCATAAACTGAACTTTCCCTTTAGTCAGCATTAGGGTTTTAAACCTTAAACTGAACTCTTTCCTTCAGTCAGCATTAAGGTTTTAAACCCTAAACTGAACTTTTCCATTCAGTAAGCATTAGGGTTTTAAACCCTAAACAAAACTCTTTCCTTTAGTCAGCATTAGGGTTTTAAACCCTAAACTAAACTTTTTCCATTCAGTCAGCATTAGGGTTTTAAACCCTAAACTGAACTCTTTCCTTCAGTCAGCATTATGGTTTTAAACCCTAAACTGAACTATTCCATTCAGTTAGCATTAGGGTTTTATACCCTAAACAGAACTCTTTCCTTTAGTCAGCATTAGGGTTTTAAACCCTAAACTGAACTTTTTCCATTCAGTCAGCATTAGGGTTTTAAACCTTAAACTGAACTCTTTCCAGCCAGTCAGTATTAGGGTTTTAAACCCTAAACTGAACTTTCCCTTTAGTCAGCATTAGGGTTTTAAACCCTAAACTGAACTCTTTCCTTCAGTTCGTATTAGGGTTTTAAACCCTAAACTGAACTTTTTCCATTCAGTCAGCATTAGGGTTTTAAACCCTAAACTGAACTCTTTCCAGCCAGTCAGTATTAGGGTTTTAAACCCTAAACTGAACTTTTCCATTCAGTCAGCATTAGGGTTTTAAACCCTAAACTGAACTTTTCCATTCAGTCAGCATTAGGGTTTTAAACCCTAAACTAAACTCTTTCCTTTAGTCAGCATTAGGGTTTTAAACCCTAAACTGAACTTTTTCCATTCAGTCAGCATTAGGGTTTTAAACCCTAAACTGAACTCTTTCCAGCCAGTCAGTATTAGGGTTTTAAACCCTAAACTGAACTTTCTCTTTAGTCAGCATTAGGGTTTTAAACCATAAACTGAACTCTTTCCTTCAGTCAGTATTAAGGTTTTAAACCCTAAACTGAACTTTTTCCATTCAGTCAGCATTTGGGTTTTAAATCCTAAACTGAACTCTTTCCAGCCAGTCAGTATTAGGGATTTAAACCCAAAACTGAACTTTCCCTTTAGTCAGCATTAGGGTTTTAAACCCTAAACTGAACTCTTTCCTTCAGTCAGCATTAGGGTTTTAAACCCTAAACTGAACTTTTCCATTCAGTCAGCATTAGGGTTTTAAACACTAAACTGAACTCTTTCCTTTAGTCAGCATTAGGGTTTTAAACTCTAAACTGAACTTTTTCCTTTCAGTCAGCATTAGGGTTTTAAACCTTAAACTGAACTCTTTCTAGCCAGTCAGTATTAGGGTTTTAAACCCTAAACTGAACTCTTTCCTTTAGTCAACATTAGGGTTTTAAACCCTAAACTGAACTTTTTCCATTCAGTCAGCATTAGGGTTTTAAACCCTAAACTGAACTCTTTCCAGCCAGTCAGTATTAGGGTTTTAAACCCTAAACTGAACTTTCCCTTTAGTCAGCATTAGGGTTTTAAACCCTAAACTGAACTTTTTCCCATTCAGTCAGTATTAGGGTTTTAAACCCTAAACTGAACTTTTTCCATTCAGTCAGCATTAGGGTTTTAAACCCTAAACTTAACTTTTCCTTTAGTCAGCATTAGGGTTTTAAACCCTAAACTGAACTCTTTCCTTCAGTTAGCATTAGGGTTTTAAACCCTAAACTGAACATTCCCTTTAGTCAGCATTAGGGTTTTATGCCCTAAACTGAACTCTTTCCTTCAGTCAGTATTAGGATTTTAAACCCTAAACTGAACTTTTTCCATTCAGTCAGCATTAGGGTTTTAAACCTTAAACTGAACTCTTTCCTTTATTCAGCATTAGGGTTTTAAACCCTAAACTGAACTTTTTCCATTCAGTCAGTATTAGGGTTTTAAACCCTAAACTGAACTCTTTCCAGCCAGTCAGTATTAGGGTTTTAAACCCTAAACTGAACTTTCCCTTTAGTCAGCATTAGGGTTTTAAACCCTAAACTGAACTCTTTCCTTTAGTCAGCATTAGAGTTTTAAACCCTAAACTGAACTTTTCCATTCAGTCAGCATTAGGGTTTTAAACCCTAAACTGAACTCTTTCCCTTAGTCAGCATTAGGGTTTTAAACCATAAACTGAACTTTTTCCATTCAGTCAGCATTAGGGTTTTAAACCCTAAACTGAACTCTTTCCAGCTAGTCAGTATTAGGGTTTTAAACCCTAAACTAAACTTTCCCTTTAGTCAGCATTAGGGTTTTAAACCCTAAACTGAACTCTTTCCTTTAGTCAGCATTAGAGTTTTAAACCCTAAACTGAACTTTTCCATTCAGTCAGCATTAGGGTTTTAAACCCTAAACTGAACTCTTTCCCTTAGTCAGCATTAGGGTTTTAAACCATAAACTGAACTTTTTCCATTCAGTCAGCATTAGGGTTTTAAACCCTAAACTGAACTCTTTCCAGCTAGTCAGTATTAGGGTTTTAAACCCTAAACTAAACTTTCCCTTTAGTCAGCATTCGGGTTTTAAACCCTAAACTGAACTCTTTCCTTCAGTCATCATTATTTTTTTAAACCCTAAACTGAACTTTTCCATTCAGTCACCATTAGGGTTTTAAACCCTAAACTGAACTCTTTCCTTTAGTCATCATTAGGGTTTTAAATCCTAAACTGAACTCTTTCCTTCAGTCAGTATTAGGGTTTTAAACCCTAAACTGAAATTTCTCCATTCAGTCAGCATTAGGGTTTTAAACCCTAAACTGAACTCTTTCCAGCCAGTCAGTATTAGGGTTTTAAACCCCAAACTGAACTTTCCATTTAGTCAACATTAGTGTTTTAAACCCTAAACTGAACTTTCCCTTTAGTTAGTATTAGGGTTTTAAACCCTAAACTGAATTATTTCCTTCAGTCAGCATTAGGGTTTTAAACCCTAAACTGAACTTTTCCATTCAGTCAGCATTAGGGTTTTAAACCCTAAACTGAACTCTTTCCTTTAGTCAGCATTAGGGTTTTAAACCCTAAACTGAACTCTTTTCAGCCAGTCAGTATTAGGGTTTTAAACCCTAAACTTAACTTTCCCTTCAGTCAGCATTAGGGTTTTAAACCCTAAACTGAACTCTTTCCTTCAGTCAGCATTAGGGTTTTAAACCCTAAACTGAACTTTTCCATTCAGTCAGCATTAGGGTTTTAAACCTAAACTGAACTCTTTCCTTTAGTCAGCATTAGGGTTTTAAAACCTAAACTAAACTCTTTCCTTCAGTCAGTATTAGGGTTTTAAACCCTAAACTGAACTTTTTCCATTCAGTCAGCATTAGGGTTTTAAACCCTAAACTGAACTCTTTCCAGCCAGTCAGTATTAGGGTTTTAAACCCTAAACTGAACTTTCCCTTTAGTCAGCATTAGGGTTTTAAACCCTAAACTGAACTCTTTCCTTCAGTCAGCATTAGGGTTTTAAACCCTAAACTGAACTTTTCCATTCAGTCAGCATTAGGGTTTTAAACCCTAAACTGAACTCTTTCCTTTAGTCAGCATTAGGGTTTTAAACCCTAAACTAAACTTTTTCAATTCAGTCAGCATTAGGGTTTTAAACCCTAAACTGAACTCTTTCCAGCCAGTCAGTATTAGGGTTTTAAACCCTAAACTGAACTTTCCCTTTAGTCAGCATTAGGGTTTTAAACCCTAAACTGAACTCTTTCTTTCAGTCAGTATTAAGGTTTTAAACCCTAAACTGAACTTTTTCCATTCAGTCAGCATTAGGGTTTTAAACCCTAAACTGAACTCTTTCCAGCCAGTCAGTATTAGGGTTTTAAACCCTAAACTGAACTCTTTCCTGCCAGTCAGTATTAGGGTTTTAAACCCTAAACTGAACTTTCCCTTTAGTCAGCATTAGGGTTTTAAACCCTAAACTGAAATTTTCCATTCAGTCAGCATTAGGGTTTAGTCAGCATTAGGGTTTTAAACCCTAAACTGAACTTTTTCCATTCAGTCAGCATTAGGGTTTTAAACCCTAAACTGAACTCTTTCCAGCCAGTCAGTATTAGGGTTTTAAACCCTAAACTGTACTTTCCCTTTAGTCAGCATTAAGATTTTAAACCCTAAACTGAACTCTTTCCTTCAGTCAGTATTAGGTTTTTAAACCCTAAACTGAACTTTTTCCATTCAGTCAGCATTAGGGTTTTAAACCCTAAACTGAACTCTTTCCAGCCAGTCAGTATTAGGGTTTTAAACCCTAAACTGAACTTTCCCTTTAGTCAGCATTAGGGTTTTAAACCCTAAACTGAACTCTTTCCTTCAGTCAGCATTAGGGTTTTAAACCCTAAACTGAACTTTTCCATTCAGTCAGCATTAGGGTTTTAAACCCTAAACTGAACTCTTTCCTTTAGTCAGCATTAGGGTTTTAAACCCTAAACTGAACTTTTTCCATTCAGTCAGCATTAGAGTTTTAAACCCTAAACTGAACTCTTTCCAGCCAGTCAGTATTAGGGTTTTAAACCCTAAACTAAACTTTTTCCATTCAGTCAGCATTAGGGTTTTAAACCCTAAACTGAACTCTTTCCAGCCAGTCAGTATTAGGGTTTTAAACCCTAAACTGAACTTTCCCTTTAGTCAGCATTAGGGTTTTAAACCCTAAACTGAACTCTTTCCTTCAGTCAGCATTAGGGTTTTAAACCCTAAACTGAACTTTTCCATTCAGTCAGCATTAGGGTTTTAAACCCTAAACTGAACTTTTTCCATTCAGTCAGCATTACGGTTTTAAACCCTAAACTGAACTCTTTCCAGCTAGTCAGTATTAGGGTTTTAAACCCTAAACTGAACTTTCCCTTTAGTCAGCATTAAGGTTTTAAACACTAAACTCAACTCTTTCCTTCAGTCAGTATTAGGGTTTTAAACCCTAAACTGAACTTTTTCCATTCAGTCAGCATTAGGATTTTAAACCCTAAACTGAACTCTTTCCGGCCAGTCAGTATTAGGGTTTTAAACCCTAAACAGTATTAAGGTTTTAAACCCTAAACTGAACTTTCCCTTTAGTCAGCATTAGTGTTTTAAACCCTAAACTGAACTCTTTCCTTCAGTCAGCATTAGGGTTTTAAACCCTAAACTGAACTCTTTTCAGCCAGTCAGTATTAGGGTTTTAAACCCTAAACTGAACTTTCCCTTTAGTCAGCATTAGGGTTTTAAACCCTAAACTGAAATTTTCCATTCAGTCAGCATTAGGGTTTAGTCAGCATTAGGGTTTTAAACCCTAAACTGAACTTTTTCCATTCAGTCAGCATTAGGGTTTTAAACCCTAAACTGAACTCTTTCCAGCCAGTCAGTATTAGGGTTTTAAACCCTAAACTGTACTTTCCCTTTAGTCAGCATTAAGATTTTAAACCCTAAACTGAACTCTTTCCTTCAGTCAGTATTAGGTTTTTAAACCCTAAACTGAACTTTTTCCATTCAGTCAGCATTAGGGTTTTAAACCCTAAACTGAACTCTTTCCAGCCAGTCAGTATTAGGGTTTTAAACCCTAAACTGAACTTTCCCTTTAGTCAGCATTAGGGTTTTAAACCCTAAACTGAACTCTTTCCTTCAGTCAGCATTAGGGTTTTAAACCCTAAACTGAACTTTTCCATTCAGTCAGCATTAGGGTTTTAAACCCTAAACTGAACTCTTTCCTTTAGTCAGCATTAGGGTTTTAAACCCTAAAATGAACTTTTTCCATTCAGTCAGCATTAGAGTTTTAAACCCTAAACTGAACTCTTTCCAGCCAGTCAGTATTAGGGTTTTAAACCCTAAACTAAACTCTTTCCTTCAGTCAGCATTAGGGTTTTAAACCCTAAACTGAACTTTTCCATTCAGTCAGCATTAAGGTTTTAAACCCTAAACTGAACTCTTTCCTTTAGTCAGCATTAGGGTTTTAAACCCTAAACTGAACTCTTTCCTTCAGTCAGCATTAGGGTTTTAAACCCTAAACTGAACTTTTCCATTCAGTCAGCATTAGGGTTTTAAACCCTAAACTGAACTTTTTCCATTCAGTCAGCATTACGGTTTTAAACCCTAAACTGAACTCTTTCCAGCTAGTCAGTATTAGGGTTTTAAACCCTAAACTGAACTTTCCCTTTAGTCAGCATTAAGGTTTTAAACCCTAAACTCAACTCTTTCCTTCAGTCAGTATTAGGGTTTTAAACCCTAAACTGAACTTTTTCCATTCAGTCAGCATTAGGATTTTAAACCCTAAACTGAACTCTTTCCGGCCAGTCAGTATTAGGGTTTTAAACCCTAAACAGTATTAAGGTTTTAAACCCTAAACTGAACTTTCCCTTTAGTCAGCATTAGTGTTTTAAACCCTAAACTGAACTCTTTCCTTCAGTCAGCATTAGGGTTTTAAACCCTAAACTGAACTTTTCCATTCAGTCAGCATTAGGGTTTTAAACCCTAAACTGAACTCTTTCCTTTAGTCAGCATTAGGGTTTTAAACCCTAAACTGAACTCTTTCCAGCCAGTCAGTATTAGGGTTTTAAACCCTAAATTGAACTTTCCCTTTAGTCAGCATTAGGGTTTTAAACCCTAAACTGAACTCTTTCCTTCAGTCAGCATTAGGGTTTTAAACCCTAAACTGAACTTTTCCATTCAGTCAGCATTAAGGTTTTAAACCCTAAACTGAACTCTTTCCTTTAGTCAGCATTAGGGTTTTAAACCCTAGACTGAACTCTTTCATTTCTGTCAGTATAAGGGTTTTAAACCCTAAACTGAACTTTTTCCATTCAGTCAGCATTAGGGTTTTAAACCCTAAACTGAACTCTTTCCAGCCAGTCAGTATTAGGGTTTTAAACCCTAAACTGTACTTTCCCTTTAGTCAGCATTAAGATTTTAAACCCTAAACTGAACTCTTTCCTTCAGTCAGTATTAGGTTTTTAAACCCTAAACTGAACTTTTTCCATTCAGTCAGCATTAGGGTTTTAAACCCTAAACTGAACTCTTTCCAGCCAGTCAGTATTAGGGTTTTAAACCCTAAACTGAACTTTCCCTTTAGTCAGCATTAGGGTTTTAAACCCTAAACTGAACTCTTTCCTTCAGTCAGCATTAGGGTTTTAAACCCTAAACTGAACTTTTCCATTCAGTCAGCATTAGGGTTTTAAACCCTAAACTGAACTCTTTCCTTTAGTCAGCATTAGGGTTTTAAACCCTAAACTGAACTTTTTCCATTCAGTCAGCATTAGAGTTTTAAACCCTAAACTGAACTCTTTCCAGCCAGTCAGTATTAGGGTTTTAAACCCTAAACTAAACTTTTTCCATTCAGTCAGCATTAGGGTTTTAAACCCTAAACTGAACTCTTTCCAGCCAGTCAGTATTAGGGTTTTAAACCCTAAACTGAACTTTCCCTTTAGTCAGCATTAGGGTTTTAAACCCTAAACTGAACTCTTTCCTTCAGTCAGCATTAGGGTTTTAAACCCTAAACTGAACTTTTCCATTCAGTCAGCATTAGGGTTTTAAACCCTAAACTGAACTTTTTCCATTCAGTCAGCATTACGGTTTTAAACCCTAAACTGAACTCTTTCCAGCTAGTCAGTATTAGGGTTTTAAACCCTAAACTGAACTTTCCCTTTAGTCAGCATTAAGGTTTTAAACACTAAACTCAACTCTTTCCTTCAGTCAGTATTAGGGTTTTAAACCCTAAACTGAACTTTTTCCATTCAGTCAGCATTAGGATTTTAAACCCTAAACTGAACTCTTTCCGGCCAGTCAGTATTAGGGTTTTAAACCCTAAACAGTATTAAGGTTTTAAACCCTAAACTGAACTTTCCCTTTAGTCAGCATTAGTGTTTTAAACCCTAAACTGAACTCTTTCCTTCAGTCAGCATTAGGGTTTTAAACCCTAAACTGAACTCTTTTCAGCCAGTCAGTATTAGGGTTTTAAACCCTAAACTGAACTTTCCCTTTAGTCAGCATTAGGGTTTTAAACCCTAAACTGAAATTTTCCATTCAGTCAGCATTAGGGTTTAGTCAGCATTAGGGTTTTAAACCCTAAACTGAACTTTTTCCATTCAGTCAGCATTAGGGTTTTAAACCCTAAACTGAACTCTTTCCAGCCAGTCAGTATTAGGGTTTTAAACCCTAAACTGTACTTTCCCTTTAGTCAGCATTAAGATTTTAAACCCTAAACTGAACTCTTTCCTTCAGTCAGTATTAGGTTTTTAAACCCTAAACTGAACTTTTTCCATTCAGTCAGCATTAGGGTTTTAAACCCTAAACTGAACTCTTTCCAGCCAGTCAGTATTAGGGTTTTAAACCCTAAACTGAACTTTCCCTTTAGTCAGCATTAGGGTTTTAAACCCTAAACTGAACTCTTTCCTTCAGTCAGCATTAGGGTTTTAAACCCTAAACTGAACTTTTCCATTCAGTCAGCATTAGGGTTTTAAACCCTAAACTGAACTCTTTCCTTTAGTCAGCATTAGGGTTTTAAACCCTAAAATGAACTTTTTCCATTCAGTCAGCATTAGAGTTTTAAACCCTAAACTGAACTCTTTCCAGCCAGTCAGTATTAGGGTTTTAAACCCTAAACTAAACTCTTTCCTTCAGTCAGCATTAGGGTTTTAAACCCTAAACTGAACTTTTCCATTCAGTCAGCATTAAGGTTTTAAACCCTAAACTGAACTCTTTCCTTTAGTCAGCATTAGGGTTTTAAACCCTAAACTGAACTCTTTCCTTCAGTCAGCATTAGGGTTTTAAACCCTAAACTGAACTTTTCCATTCAGTCAGCATTAGGGTTTTAAACCCTAAACTGAACTTTTTCCATTCAGTCAGCATTACGGTTTTAAACCCTAAACTGAACTCTTTCCAGCTAGTCAGTATTAGGGTTTTAAACCCTAAACTGAACTTTCCCTTTAGTCAGCATTAAGGTTTTAAACCCTAAACTCAACTCTTTCCTTCAGTCAGTATTAGGGTTTTAAACCCTAAACTGAACTTTTTCCATTCAGTCAGCATTAGGATTTTAAACCCTAAACTGAACTCTTTCCGGCCAGTCAGTATTAGGGTTTTAAACCCTAAACAGTATTAAGGTTTTAAACCCTAAACTGAACTTTCCCTTTAGTCAGCATTAGTGTTTTAAACCCTAAACTGAACTCTTTCCTTCAGTCAGCATTAGGGTTTTAAACCCTAAACTGAACTTTTCCATTCAGTCAGCATTAGGGTTTTAAACCCTAAACTGAACTCTTTCCTTTAGTCAGCATTAGGGTTTTAAACCCTAAACTGAACTCTTTCCAGCCAGTCAGTATTAGGGTTTTAAACCCTAAATTGAACTTTCCCTTTAGTCAGCATTAGGGTTTTAAACCCTAAACTGAACTCTTTCCTTCAGTCAGCATTAGGGTTTTAAACCCTAAACTGAACTTTTCCATTCAGTCAGCATTAAGGTTTTAAACCCTAAACTGAACTCTTTCCTTTAGTCAGCATTAGGGTTTTAAACCCTAGACTGAACTCTTTCATTTCTGTCAGTATAAGGGTTTTAAACCCTAAACTGAACTTTTTCCATTCAGTCAGCATTAGGGTTTTAAACCCTAAACTGAACTCTTTCCAGCCAGTCAGTATTAGGGTTTTAAACCCTAAACTGAATTTTTCATTTAGTCAGCATTAGGGTTTTAAACCCTAAACTGAACTCTTTCTTTCAGTCAGCATTAGGGTTTTAAACCCTAAACTGAACTTTTCCATTCAGTCAGCATTAGGGTTTTAAACCCTAAACTGAACTCTTTCCGGCCAGTCAGTATTAGGGTTTTAAACCCTAAACTGAACTTTTTAAATTTAGTCAGCATTAGGGTTTTAAACCCTAAACTGAACTCTTTCCAGCCAGTCAGTATTAGGGTTTTAAACCCTAAACTGAACTCTTTCCAGCCAGTCAGTATTAGGGTTTTAAACCCTAAACTGAACTCTTTCCTTCAGTCAGTATTAGGGTTTTAAACCCTAAACTGAACTTTTTCCATTCAGTCAGCATTAGGGTTTTAAACCCTAAACTGAACTCTTTCCAGCCAGTCAGTATTAGGGTTTTAAACCCTAAACTGAACTTTCCCTTTAGTCAGCATTAGGGTTTTAAACCCTAAACTGAACTCTTTCCTTCAGTCAGTATTAGGGTTTTAAACCCTAAACTGAACTTTTTCCATTCAGTCAGCATTAGGGTTTTAAACCCTAAACTGAACTCTTTCCAGCCAGTCAGTATTAGGGTTTTAAACCCTAAACTGAACTTTCCCTTTAGTCAGCATTAGGGTTTTAAACCCTAAACTGAACTCTTTCCTTCAGTCAGTATTAGGGTTTTAAACCCTAAACTGAACTTTTTCCATTCAGTCAGCATTAGGGTTTTAAACCCTAAACTGAACTCTTTCCAGCCAGTCAGTATTAGGGTTTTAAACCCTAAACTGAACTTTCCCTTTAGTCAGCATTAGGGTTTTAAACCCTAAACTGAACTCTTTCCTTCAGTCAGTATTAGGGTTTTAAACCCTAAACTGAACTTTTTCCATTCAGTCAGCATTAGGGTTTTAAACCCTAAACTGAACTCTTTCCAGCCAGTCAGTATTAGGGTTTTAAACCCTAAACTGAACTTTCCCTTTAGTCAGCATTAGGGTTTTAAACCCTAAACTGAACTCTTTCCTTCAGTCAGCATTAGGGTTTTAAACCCTAAACTGAACTTTTCCATTCAGTCAGCATTAGGGTTTTAAACCCTAAACTGAACTCTTTCCTTTAGTCAGCATTAGGGTTTTAAACCCTAAACTGAACTTTTTCCATTCAGTCAACATTAGGGTTTTAAACCCTAAACTGAACTCTTTCCAGCCAGTCAGTATTAGGGTTTTAAACCCTAAACTGAACTTTCCCTTTAGTCAGCATTAGGGTTTTAAACCCTAAACTGAACTCTTTCTTTCAGTCAGTATTAATGTTTTAAACCCTAAACTGAACTTTTTCCATTCAGTCAGCATTAAGGTTTTAAACCCTAAACTGAACTTTTTCCATTCAGTCAGCATTAGGGTTTTAAACCCTAAACTGAACTCTTTTCAGCCAGTCAGTATTAGGGTTTTAAACCCTAAACTGAACTTTCCCTTTAGTCAGCATTAGGGTTTTAAACCCTAAACTGAAATTTTCCATTCAGTCAGCATTAGGGTTTAGTCAGCATTAGGGTTTTAAACCCTAAACTGAACTTTTTCCATTCAGTCAGCATTAGGGTTTTAAACCCTAAACTGAACTCTTTCCAGCCAATCAGTATTAGGGTTTTAAACCCTAAACTGTACTTTCCCTTTAGTCAGCATTAAGATTTTAAACCCTAAACTGAACTCTTTCCTTCAGTCAGTATTAGGTTTTTAAACCCTAAACTGAACTTTTTCCATTCAGTCAGCATTAGGGTTTTAAACCCTAAACTGAACTCTTTCCAGCCAGTCAGTATTAGGGTTTTAAACCCTAAACTGAACTTTCCCTTTAGTCAGCATTAGGGTTTTAAACCCTAAACTGAACTCTTTCCTTCAGTCAGCATTAGGGTTTTAAACCCTAAACTGAACTTTTCCATTCAGTCAGCATTAGGGTTTTAAACCCTAAACTGAACTCTTTCCTTTAGTCAGCATTAGGGTTTTAAACCCTAAACTGAACTTTTTCCATTCAGTCAGCATTAGAGTTTTAAACCCTAAACTGAACTCTTTCCAGCCAGTCAGTATTAGGGTTTTAAACCCTAAACTAAACTCTTTCCTTCAGTCAGCATTAGGGTTTTAAACCCTAAACTGAACTTTTCCATTCAGTCAGCATTAAGGTTTTAAACCCTAAACTGAACTCTTTCCCTTTAGTCAACATTAGGGTTTTAAACCCTAAACTGAACTCTTTCCTTCAGTCAGTATTAGGGTTTTAAACCCTAAACTGAACTTTTTCCATTCAGTCAGCATTAGGGTTTTAAACCCTAAACTGAACTCTTTCCAGCCAGTCAGTATTAGGGTTTTATACCCTAAACTGAACTTTCCATTTAGTCAGCATTAGGGTTTTAAACCCTAAACTGAACTCTTTCCTTCAGTCAGCATTAGGGTTTTAAACCCTAAACTGAACTTTTTCCATTCAGTCAGCAATTAGGGTTTTAAACCCTAAACTGAACTCTTTCCAGCCAATCAGTATTAGGGTTTTAAACCCTAAACTGTACTTTCCCTTTAGTCAGCATTAAGATTTTAAACCCTAAACTGAACTCTTTCCTTCAGTCAGTATTAGGTTTTTAAACCCTAAACTGAACTTTTTCCATTCAGTCAGCATTAGGGTTTTAAACCCTAAACTGAACTCTTTCCAGCCAGTCAGTATTAGGGTTTTAAACCCTAAACTGAACTTTCCCTTTAGTCAGCATTAGGGTTTTAAACTCTAAACTGAACTCTTTCCTTCAGTCAGCATTAGGGTTTTAAACCCTAAACTGAACTTTTCCATTCAATCAGCATTAGGGTTTTAAACCCTAAACTGAACTCTTTCCTTTAGTCAGCATTAGGGTTTTAAACCCTAAAATGAACTTTTTCCATTCAGTCAGCATTAGAGTTTTAAACCCTAAACTGAACTCTTTCCAGCCAGTCAGTATTAGGGTTTTAAACCCTAAACTAAACTCTTTCCTTCAGTCAGCATTAGGGTTTTAAACCCTAAACTGAACTTTTCCATTCAGTCAGCATTAAGGTTTTAAACCCTAAACTGAACTCTTTCCTTTAGTCAGCATTAGGGTTTTAAACCCTAAACTGAACTCTTTCCTTCAGTCAGCATTAGGGTTTTAAACCCTAAACTGAACTTTTCCATTCAGTCAGCATTAGGGTTTTAAACCCTAAACTGAACTTTTTCCATTCAGTCAGCATTACGGTTTTAAACCCTAAACTGAACTCTTTCCAGCTAGTCAGTATTAGGGTTTTAAACCCTAAACTGAACTTTCCCTTTAGTCAGCATTAAGGTTTTAAACCCTAAACTCAACTCTTTCCTTCAGTCAGTATTAGGGTTTTAAACCCTAAACTGAACTTTTTCCATTCAGTCAGCATTAGGATTTTAAACCCTAAACTGAACTCTTTCCGGCCAGTCAGTATTAGGGTTTTAAACCCTAAACAGTATTAAGGTTTTAAACCCTAAACTGAACTTTCCCTTTAGTCAGCATTAGTGTTTTAAACCCTAAACTGAACTCTTTCCTTCAGTCAGCATTAGGGTTTTAAACCCTAAACTGAACTTTTCCATTCAGTCAGCATTAGGGTTTTAAACCCTAAACTGAACTCTTTCCTTTAGTCAGCATTAGGGTTTTAAACCCTAAACTGAACTCTTTCCAGCCAGTCAGTATTAGGGTTTTAAACCCTAAATTGAACTTTCCCTTTAGTCAGCATTAGGGTTTTAAACCCTAAACTGAACTCTTTCCTTCAGTCAGCATTAGGGTTTTAAACCCTAAACTGAACTTTTCCATTCAGTCAGCATTAAGGTTTTAAACCCTAAACTGAACTCTTTCCTTTAGTCAGCATTAGGGTTTTAAACCCTAGACTGAACTCTTTCATTTCTGTCAGTATAAGGGTTTTAAACCCTAAACTGAACTTTTTCCATTCAGTCAGCATTAGGGTTTTAAACCCTAAACTGAACTCTTTCCAGCCAGTCAGTATTAGGGTTTTAAACCCTAAACTGAATTTTTCATTTAGTCAGCATTAGGGTTTTAAACCCTAAACTGAACTCTTTCTTTCAGTCAGCATTAGGGTTTTAAACCCTAAACTGAACTTTTCCATTCAGTCAGCATTAGGGTTTTAAACCCTAAACTGAACTCTTTCCGGCCAGTCAGTATTAGGGTTTTAAACCCTAAACTGAACTTTTTAAATTTAGTCAGCATTAGGGTTTTAAACCCTAAACTGAACTCTTTCCAGCCAGTCAGTATTAGGGTTTTAAACCCTAAACTGAACTCTTTCCAGCCAGTCAGTATTAGGGTTTTAAACCCTAAACTGAACTCTTTCCTTCAGTCAGTATTAGGGTTTTAAACCCTAAACTGAACTTTTTCCATTCAGTCAGCATTAGGGTTTTAAACCCTAAACTGAACTCTTTCCAGCCAGTCAGTATTAGGGTTTTAAACCCTAAACTGAACTTTCCCTTTAGTCAGCATTAGGGTTTTAAACCCTAAACTGAACTCTTTCCTTCAGTCAGTATTAGGGTTTTAAACCCTAAACTGAACTTTTTCCATTCAGTCAGCATTAGGGTTTTAAACCCTAAACTGAACTCTTTCCAGCCAGTCAGTATTAGGGTTTTAAACCCTAAACTGAACTTTCCCTTTAGTCAGCATTAGGGTTTTAAACCCTAAACTGAACTCTTTCCTTCAGTCAGTATTAGGGTTTTAAACCCTAAACTGAACTTTTTCCATTCAGTCAGCATTAGGGTTTTAAACCCTAAACTGAACTCTTTCCAGCCAGTCAGTATTAGGGTTTTAAACCCTAAACTGAACTTTCCCTTTAGTCAGCATTAGGGTTTTAAACCCTAAACTGAACTCTTTCCTTCAGTCAGTATTAGGGTTTTAAACCCTAAACTGAACTTTTTCCATTCAGTCAGCATTAGGGTTTTAAACCCTAAACTGAACTCTTTCCAGCCAGTCAGTATTAGGGTTTTAAACCCTAAACTGAACTTTCCCTTTAGTCAGCATTAGGGTTTTAAACCCTAAACTGAACTCTTTCTTTCAGTCAGTATTAATGTTTTAAACCCTAAACTGAACTTTTTCCATTCAGTCAGCATTAGGGTTTTAAACCCTAAACTGAACTCTTTTCAGCCAGTCAGTATTAGGGTTTTAAACCCTAAACTGAACTTTCCCTTTAGTCAGCATTAGGGTTTTAAACCCTAAACTGAAATTTTCCATTCAGTCAGCATTAGGGTTTAGTCAGCATTAGGGTTTTAAACCCTAAACTGAACTTTTTCCATTCAGTCAGCATTAGGGTTTTAAACCCTAAACTGAACTCTTTCCAGCCAATCAGTATTAGGGTTTTAAACCCTAAACTGTACTTTCCCTTTAGTCAGCATTAAGATTTTAAACCCTAAACTGAACTCTTTCCTTCAGTCAGTATTAGGTTTTTAAACCCTAAACTGAACTTTTTCCATTCAGTCAGCATTAGGGTTTTAAACCCTAAACTGAACTCTTTCCAGCCAGTCAGTATTAGGGTTTTAAACCCTAAACTGAACTTTCCCTTTAGTCAGCATTAGGGTTTTAAACCCTAAACTGAACTCTTTCCTTCAGTCAGCATTAGGGTTTTAAACCCTAAACTGAACTTTTCCATTCAGTCAGCATTAGGGTTTTAAACCCTAAACTGAACTCTTTCCTTTAGTCAGCATTAGGGTTTTAAACCCTAAACTGAACTTTTTCCATTCAGTCAGCATTAGAGTTTTAAACCCTAAACTGAACTCTTTCCAGCCAGTCAGTATTAGGGTTTTAAACCCTAAACTAAACTCTTTCCTTCAGTCAGCATTAGGGTTTTAAACCCTAAACTGAACTTTTCCATTCAGTCAGCATTAAGGTTTTAAACCCTAAACTGAACTCTTTCCCTTTAGTCAACATTAGGGTTTTAAACCCTAAACTGAACTCTTTCCTTCAGTCAGTATTAGGGTTTTAAACCCTAAACTGAACTTTTTCCATTCAGTCAGCATTAGGGTTTTAAACCCTAAACTGAACTCTTTCCAGCCAGTCAGTATTAGGGTTTTATACCCTAAACTGAACTTTCCATTTAGTCAGCATTAGGGTTTTAAACCCTAAACTGAACTCTTTCCTTCAGTCAGCATTAGGGTTTTAAACCCTAAACTGAACTTTTTCCATTCAGTCAGCAATTAGGGTTTTAAACCCTAAACTGAACTCTTTCCAGCCAATCAGTATTAGGGTTTTAAACCCTAAACTGTACTTTCCCTTTAGTCAGCATTAAGATTTTAAACCCTAAACTGAACTCTTTCCTTCAGTCAGTATTAGGTTTTTAAACCCTAAACTGAACTTTTTCCATTCAGTCAGCATTAGGGTTTTAAACCCTAAACTGAACTCTTTCCAGCCAGTCAGTATTAGGGTTTTAAACCCTAAACTGAACTTTCCCTTTAGTCAGCATTAGGGTTTTAAACTCTAAACTGAACTCTTTCCTTCAGTCAGCATTAGGGTTTTAAACCCTAAACTGAACTTTTTCCATTCAGTCAGCATTAGGGTTTTAAACCCTAAACTGAACTCTTTCCTTTAGTCAGCATTAGGGTTTTAAAGACTAAACTGAACTTTTTCCATTCAGTCAGCATTAGAGTTTTAAACCCTAAACTGAACTCTTTCCAGCCAGTCAGTATTAGGGTTTTAAACCCTAAACTAAACTCTTTCCTTCAGTCAGCATTAGGGTTTTAAACCCTAAACTGAACTTTTCCATTCAGTCAGCATTAAGGTTTTAAACCCTAAACTGAACTCTTTCCCTTTAGTCAACATTAGGGTTTTAAACCCTAAACTGAACTCTTTCCTTCAGTCAGTATTAGGGTTTTAAACCCTAAACTGAACTTTTTCCATTCAGTCAGCATTAGGGTTTTAAACCCTAAACTGAACTCTTTCCAGCCAGTCAGTATTAGGGTTTTATACCCTAAACTGAACTTTCCATTTAGTCAGCATTAGGGTTTTAAACCCTAAACTGAACTCTTTCCTTCAGTCAGCATTAGGGTTTTAAACCCTAAACTGAAATTTTCCATTCAGTCAGCATTAGGGTTTTAAACCCTAAACTGAACTCTTTCCTTTAGTCAGCATTAGGGTTTTAAACCCTAAAATGAACTTTTCCATTCTGTCAGCATTAGGGTTTTAAACCCTAAACTGAACTCTTTTCTTTAGTCAGCATTAGGGTTTTAAACCCTAAACTGAACTCTTTCCAGCCAGTCAGTATTAGGGTTTTAAACCCTAAACTGAACTTTCCCTTTAGTCAGCATTAGGGTTTTAAACCCTAAACTGAACTCTTTCCTTCAGTCAGCATTATGGTTTTAAACCCTAAACTGAACTTTTCCATTCAGTCAGCATTAGGGTTTTAAACCCTAAACTGAACTCTTTCCTTTAGTCAGCATTAGGGTTTTAAACCCTAAACTAAACTTTTTCAATTCAGTCAGCATTAGGGTTTTAAACCCTAAACTGAACTCTTTCCAGCCAGTCAGTATTAGGGTTTTAAACCCTAAACTGAACTTTCCCTTTAGTCAGCATTAGGGTTTTAAACCCTAAACTGAACTCTTTCTTTCAGTCAGTATTAAGGTTTTAAACCCTAAACTGAACTTTTTCCATTCAGTCAGCATTAGGGTTTTAAACCCTAAACTGAACTCTTTCCAGCCAGTCAGTATTAGGGTTTTAAACCCTAAACTGAACTTTCCCTTTAGTCAGCATTAGGGTTTTAAACCCTAAACTGAACTTTCCCTTTAGTCAGCATTAGGGTTTTAAACCCTAAACTGAAATTTTCCATTCAGTCAGCATTAGGGTTTAGTCAGCATTAGGGTTTTAAACCCTAAACTGAACTTTTTCCAATCAGTCAGCATTAGGGTTTTAAACCCTAAACTGAACTCTTTCCAGCCAGTCAGTATTAGGGTTTTAAACCCTAAACTGTACTTTCCCTTTAGTCAGCATTAAGATTTTAAACCCTAAACTGAACTCTTTCCTTCAGTCAGTATTAGGTTTTTAAACCCTAAACTGAACTTTTTCCATTCAGTCAGCATTAGGGTTTTAAACCCTAAACTGAACTCTTTCCAGTTAGTCAGCATTAGGGTTTTAAACCCTAAACTGAACTCTTTCCTTCAGTCAGCATTAGGGTTTTAAACCCTAAACTGAACTTTTCCATTCAATCAGCATTAGGGTTTTAAACCCTAAACTGAACTCTTTCCTTTAGTCAGCATTAGGGTTTTAAACCCTAAACTGAACTTTTTCCATTCAGTCAGCATTAGAGTTTTAAACCCTAAACTGAACTCTTTCCAGCCAGTCAGTATTAGGGTTTTAAACCCTAAACTAAACTCTTTCCTTCAGTCAGCATTAGGGTTTTAAACCCTAAACTGAACTTTTCCATTCAGTCAGCATTAAGGTTTTAAACCCTAAACTGAACTCTTTCCTTTAGTCAACATTAGGGTTTTAAACCCTAAACTGAACTCTTTCCTTCAGTCAGCATTAGGGTTTTAAACCCTAAACTGAACTTTTCTATTCAGTCAGCATTAGGGTTTTAAACCCTAAACTGAACTTTTTCCATTCAGTCAGCATTAGGGTTTTAAACCCTAAACTGAACTCTTTCCAGCTAGTCAGTATTAGGGTTTTAAACCCTAAACTGAACTTTCCCTTTAGTCAGCATTAGGGTTTTAAACCCTAAACTGAACTCTTTCCTTCAGTCAGTATTAGGGTTTTAAACCCTAAACTGAACTTTTTCCATTCAGTCAGCATTAGGATTTTAAACCCTAAACTGAACTCTTTCCGGCCAGTCAGTATTAGGGTTTTAAACCCTAAACAGTATTAAGGTTTTAAACCCTAAACTGAACTTTCCCTTTAGTCAGCATTAGTGTTTTAAACCCTAAACTGAACTCTTTCCTTCAGTCAGCATTAGGGTTTTAAACCCTAAACTGAACTTTTCCATTCAGTCAGCATTAGGGTTTTATATCCTAAACTGAACTCTTTCCTTTAGTCAGCATTAGGGTTTTAAACCCTAAACTGAACTCTTTCCAGCCAGTCAGTATTAGGGTTTTAAACCCTAAATTGAACTTTCCCTTTAGTCAGCATTAGGGTTTTAAACCCTAAACTGAACTCTTTCCTTCAGTCAGCATTAGGGTTTTAAACCCTAAACTGAACTTTTCCATTCAGTCAGCATTAGGGTTTTAAACCCTAAACTGAACTCTTTCCTTTAGTCAGCATTAGGGTTTTAAACCCTAAACTGAACTCTTTCCTTTCTGTCAGTATAAGGGTTTTAAACCCTAAACTGAACTTTTTCCATTCAGTCAGCATTAGGGTTTTAAACCCTAAACTGAACTCTTTCCAGCCAGTCAGTATTAGGGTTTTAAACCCTAAACTGAACTTTCCATTTAGTCAGCATTAGGGTTTTAAACCCTAAACTGAACTCTTTCCTTCAGTCAGCATTAGGGTTTTAAACACTAAACTGAACTTTTCCATTCAGTCAGCATTAGGAATTTAAACCCTAAACTAAACTCTTTCCGGCCAGTCAGTATTAGGGTTTTAAACCCTAAACTGAACTTTTTAAATTTAGTCAGCATTAGGGTTTTAAACCCTAAACTGAACTCTTTCCAGCCAGTCAGTATTAGGGTTTTAAACCCTAAACTGAACTTTCCCTTTAGTCAGCATTATGGTTTTAAACCCTAAACTGAACTCTTTCCTTCAGTCAGTATTAAGGTTTTAAACCCTAAACTGAACTTTTTCCATTCAGTCAGCATTAGGGTTTTAAACCCTAAACTGAACTCTTTCCGGCCAGTCAGTATTAGGGTTTTAAACCCTAAACAGTATTAGGGTTTTAAACCCTAAACTGAACTTTCCCTTTAGTCAGCATTAGGGTTTTAAACCCTAAACTGAACTATTTCCTTCAGTCAGCATTAGGGTTTTAAACCCTAAACTGAACTTTTCCATTCAGTCAGCATTAGGGTTTTAAACCCTAAACTGAACTCTTTCCTTTAGTCAGCATTAGGGTTTTAAACCCTAAACTGAACTCTTTTCAGCCAGTCAGTATTAGGGTTTTAAACCCTAAACTTAACTTTCCCTTCAGTCAGCATTAGGGTTTTAAACCCTAAACTGAACTTTTTCCATTCAGTCAGCATTAGGGTTTTAAACCCTAAACTGAACTCTTTCCAGCCAGTCAGTATTAGGGTTTTAAACCCTAAACTGAACTTTCCCTTTAGTCAGCATTAGGGTTTTAAACCCTAAACTGAACTCTTTCCTTCAGTCAGTATTAGGGTTTTAAACCCTAAACTGAACTTTTTCCATTCAGTCAGCATTAGGGTTTTAAACCCTAAACTGAACTCTTTCCAGCCAGTCAGTATTAGGGTTTTAAACCCTAAACTGAACTTTCCCTTTAGTCAGCATTAGGGTTTTAAACCCTAAACTGAACTCTTTCCTTCAGTCAGCATTAGGGTTTTAAACCCTAAACTGAACTTTTCCATTCAGTCAGCATTAGGGTTTTAAACCCTAAACTGAACTCTTTCCTTTAGTCAGCATTAGGGTTTTAAACCCTAAACTAAACTTTTTCAATTCAGTCAGCATTAGGGTTTTAAACCCTAAACTGAACTCTTTCCAGCCAGTCAGTATTAGGGTTTTAAACCCTAAACTGAACTTTCCCTTTAGTCAGCATTAGGGTTTTAAACCCTAAACTGAACTCTTTCTTTCAGTCAGTATTAATGTTTTAAACCCTAAACTGAACTTTTTCCATTCAGTCAGCATTAAGGTTTTAAACCCTAAACTGAACTTTTTCCATTCAGTCAGCATTAGGGTTTTAAACCCTAAACTGAACTTTCCCTTTAGTCAGCATTAGGGTTTTAAACCCTAAACTGGAATTTTCCATTCAGTCAGCATTAGGGTTTAGTCAGCATTAGGGTTTTAAACCCTAAACTGAACTTTTTCCATTCAGTCAGCATTAGGGTTTTAAACCCTAAACTGAACTCTTTCCAGCCAATCAGTATTAGGGTTTTAAACCCTAAACTGTACTTTCCCTTTAGTCAGCATTAAGATTTTAAACCCTAAACTGAACTCTTTCCTTCAGTCAGTATTAGGTTTTTAAACCCTAAACTGAACTTTTTCCATTCAGTCAGCATTAGGGTTTTAAACCCTAAACTGAACTCTTTCCAGCCAGTCAGTATTAGGGTTTTAAACCCTAAACTGAACTTTCCCTTTAGTCAGCATTAGGGTTTTAAACCCTAAACTGAACTCTTTCCTTCAGTCAGCATTAGGGTTTTAAACCCTAAACTGAACTTTTTCCATTCAGTCAGCATTAGGGTTTTAAACCCTAAACTGAACTCTTTCCAGCCAATCAGTATTAGGGTTTTAAACCCTAAACTGTACTTTCCCTTTAGTCAGCATTAAGATTTTAAACCCTAAACTGAACTCTTTCCTTCAGTCAGTATTAGGTTTTTAAACCCTAAACTGAACTTTTTCCATTCAGTCAGCATTAGGGTTTTAAACCCTAAACTGAACTCTTTCCAGCCAGTCAGTATTAGGGTTTTATACCCTAAACTGAACTTTCCATTTAGTCAGCATTAGGGTTTTAAACCCTAAACTGAACTCTTTCCTTCAGTCAGCATTAGGGTTTTAAACCCTAAACTGAACTTTTTCCATTCAGTCAGCAATTAGGGTTTTAAACCCTAAACTGAACTCTTTCCAGCCAATCAGTATTAGGGTTTTAAACCCTAAACTGTACTTTCCCTTTAGTCAGCATTAAGATTTTAAACCCTAAACTGAACTCTTTCCTTCAGTCAGTATTAGGTTTTTAAACCCTAAACTGAACTTTTTCCATTCAGTCAGCATTAGGGTTTTAAACCCTAAACTGAACTCTTTCCAGCCAGTCAGTATTAGGGTTTTAAACCCTAAACTGAACTTTCCCTTTAGTCAGCATTAGGGTTTTAAACTCTAAACTGAACTCTTTCCTTCAGTCAGCATTAGGGTTTTAAACCCTAAACTGAACTTTTTCCATTCAGTCAGCATTAGGGTTTTAAACCCTAAACTGAACTCTTTCCTTTAGTCAGCATTAGGGTTTTAAAGACTAAACTGAACTTTTTCCATTCAGTCAGCATTAGAGTTTTAAACCCTAAACTGAACTCTTTCCAGCCAGTCAGTATTAGGGTTTTAAACCCTAAACTAAACTCTTTCCTTCAGTCAGCATTAGGGTTTTAAACCCTAAACTGAACTTTTCCATTCAGTCAGCATTAAGGTTTTAAACCCTAAACTGAACTCTTTCCCTTTAGTCAACATTAGGGTTTTAAACCCTAAACTGAACTCTTTCCTTCAGTCAGTATTAGGGTTTTAAACCCTAAACTGAACTTTTTCCATTCAGTCAGCATTAGGGTTTTAAACCCTAAACTGAACTCTTTCCAGCCAGTCAGTATTAGGGTTTTATACCCTAAACTGAACTTTCCATTTAGTCAGCATTAGGGTTTTAAACCCTAAACTGAACTCTTTCCTTCAGTCAGCATTAGGGTTTTAAACCCTAAACTGAAATTTTCCATTCAGTCAGCATTAGGGTTTTAAACCCTAAACTGAACTCTTTCCTTTAGTCAGCATTAGGGTTTTAAACCCTAAAATGAACTTTTCCATTCTGTCAGCATTAGGGTTTTAAACCCTAAACTGAACTCTTTTCTTTAGTCAGCATTAGGGTTTTAAACCCTAAACTGAACTCTTTCCAGCCAGTCAGTATTAGGGTTTTAAACCCTAAACTGAACTTTCCCTTTAGTCAGCATTAGGGTTTTAAACCCTAAACTGAACTCTTTCCTTCAGTCAGCATTATGGTTTTAAACCCTAAACTGAACTTTTCCATTCAGTCAGCATTAGGGTTTTAAACCCTAAACTGAACTCTTTCCTTTAGTCAGCATTAGGGTTTTAAACCCTAAACTAAACTTTTTCAATTCAGTCAGCATTAGGGTTTTAAACCCTAAACTGAACTCTTTCCAGCCAGTCAGTATTAGGGTTTTAAACCCTAAACTGAACTTTCCCTTTAGTCAGCATTAGGGTTTTAAACCCTAAACTGAACTCTTTCTTTCAGTCAGTATTAAGGTTTTAAACCCTAAACTGAACTTTTTCCATTCAGTCAGCATTAGGGTTTTAAACCCTAAACTGAACTCTTTCCAGCCAGTCAGTATTAGGGTTTTAAACCCTAAACTGAACTTTCCCTTTAGTCAGCATTAGGGTTTTAAACCCTAAACTGAACTTTCCCTTTAGTCAGCATTAGGGTTTTAAACCCTAAACTGAAATTTTCCATTCAGTCAGCATTAGGGTTTAGTCAGCATTAGGGTTTTAAACCCTAAACTGAACTTTTTCCAATCAGTCAGCATTAGGGTTTTAAACCCTAAACTGAACTCTTTCCAGCCAGTCAGTATTAGGGTTTTAAACCCTAAACTGTACTTTCCCTTTAGTCAGCATTAAGATTTTAAACCCTAAACTGAACTCTTTCCTTCAGTCAGTATTAGGTTTTTAAACCCTAAACTGAACTTTTTCCATTCAGTCAGCATTAGGGTTTTAAACCCTAAACTGAACTCTTTCCAGTTAGTCAGCATTAGGGTTTTAAACCCTAAACTGAACTCTTTCCTTCAGTCAGCATTAGGGTTTTAAACCCTAAACTGAACTTTTCCATTCAATCAGCATTAGGGTTTTAAACCCTAAACTGAACTCTTTCCTTTAGTCAGCATTAGGGTTTTAAACCCTAAACTGAACTTTTTCCATTCAGTCAGCATTAGAGTTTTAAACCCTAAACTGAACTCTTTCCAGCCAGTCAGTATTAGGGTTTTAAACCCTAAACTAAACTCTTTCCTTCAGTCAGCATTAGGGTTTTAAACCCTAAACTGAACTTTTCCATTCAGTCAGCATTAAGGTTTTAAACCCTAAACTGAACTCTTTCCTTTAGTCAACATTAGGGTTTTAAACCCTAAACTGAACTCTTTCCTTCAGTCAGCATTAGGGTTTTAAACCCTAAACTGAACTTTTCTATTCAGTCAGCATTAGGGTTTTAAACCCTAAACTGAACTTTTTCCATTCAGTCAGCATTAGGGTTTTAAACCCTAAACTGAACTCTTTCCAGCTAGTCAGTATTAGGGTTTTAAACCCTAAACTGAACTTTCCCTTTAGTCAGCATTAGGGTTTTAAACCCTAAACTGAACTCTTTCCTTCAGTCAGTATTAGGGTTTTAAACCCTAAACTGAACTTTTTCCATTCAGTCAGCATTAGGATTTTAAACCCTAAACTGAACTCTTTCCGGCCAGTCAGTATTAGGGTTTTAAACCCTAAACAGTATTAAGGTTTTAAACCCTAAACTGAACTTTCCCTTTAGTCAGCATTAGTGTTTTAAACCCTAAACTGAACTCTTTCCTTCAGTCAGCATTAGGGTTTTAAACCCTAAACTGAACTTTTCCATTCAGTCAGCATTAGGGTTTTATATCCTAAACTGAACTCTTTCCTTTAGTCAGCATTAGGGTTTTAAACCCTAAACTGAACTCTTTCCAGCCAGTCAGTATTAGGGTTTTAAACCCTAAATTGAACTTTCCCTTTAGTCAGCATTAGGGTTTTAAACCCTAAACTGAACTCTTTCCTTCAGTCAGCATTAGGGTTTTAAACCCTAAACTGAACTTTTCCATTCAGTCAGCATTAGGGTTTTAAACCCTAAACTGAACTCTTTCCTTTAGTCAGCATTAGGGTTTTAAACCCTAAACTGAACTCTTTCCTTTCTGTCAGTATAAGGGTTTTAAACCCTAAACTGAACTTTTTCCATTCAGTCAGCATTAGGGTTTTAAACCCTAAACTGAACTCTTTCCAGCCAGTCAGTATTAGGGTTTTAAACCCTAAACTGAACTTTCCATTTAGTCAGCATTAGGGTTTTAAACCCTAAACTGAACTCTTTCCTTCAGTCAGCATTAGGGTTTTAAACACTAAACTGAACTTTTCCATTCAGTCAGCATTAGGAATTTAAACCCTAAACTAAACTCTTTCCGGCCAGTCAGTATTAGGGTTTTAAACCCTAAACTGAACTTTTTAAATTTAGTCAGCATTAGGGTTTTAAACCCTAAACTGAACTCTTTCCAGCCAGTCAGTATTAGGGTTTTAAACCCTAAACTGAACTTTCCCTTTAGTCAGCATTATGGTTTTAAACCCTAAACTGAACTCTTTCCTTCAGTCAGTATTAAGGTTTTAAACCCTAAACTGAACTTTTTCCATTCAGTCAGCATTAGGGTTTTAAACCCTAAACTGAACTCTTTCCGGCCAGTCAGTATTAGGGTTTTAAACCCTAAACAGTATTAGGGTTTTAAACCCTAAACTGAACTTTCCCTTTAGTCAGCATTAGGGTTTTAAACCCTAAACTGAACTATTTCCTTCAGTCAGCATTAGGGTTTTAAACCCTAAACTGAACTTTTCCATTCAGTCAGCATTAGGGTTTTAAACCCTAAACTGAACTCTTTCCTTTAGTCAGCATTAGGGTTTTAAACCCTAAACTGAACTCTTTTCAGCCAATCAGTATTAGGGTTTTAAACCCTAAACTGAACTTTCCCTTCAGTCAGCATTAGGGTTTTAAACCCTAAACTGAACTCTTTCCTTCAGTCAGCATTAGGGTTTTAAACCCTAAACTGAACTTTTCCATTCAGTCAGCATTAGGGTTTTAAACCTAAACTGAACTCTTTCCTTTAGTCAGCATTAGGGTTTTAAAACCTAAACTGAACTCTTTCCTTCAGTCAGTATTAGGGTTTTAAACCCTAAACTGAACTTTTTCCATTTAGTCAGCATTAGGGTTTTAAACCCTAAACTGAACTCTTTCCAGCCAGTCAGTATTAGGGTTTTAAACCCTAAACTGAACTTTCCCTTTAGTCAGCATTAGGGTTTTAAACCCTAAACTGAACTCTTTCCTTCAGTCAGCATTAGGGTTTTAAACCCTAAACTGAACTTTTCCATTCAGTCAGCATTAGGGTTTTAAACCCTAAACTGAACTCTTTCCTTTAGTCAGCATTAGGGTTTTAAACCCTAAACTAAACTTTTTCAATTCAGTCAGCATTAGGGTTTTAAACCCTAAACTGAACTCTTTCCAGCCAGTCAGTATTAGGGTTTTAAACCCTAAACTGAACTTTCCCTTTAGTCAGCATTAGGGTTTTAAACCCTAAACTGAACTCTTTCTTTCAGTCAGTATTAATGTTTTAAACCCTAAACTGAACTTTTTCCATTCAGTCAGCATTAAGGTTTTAAACCCTAAACTGAACTTTTTCCATTCAGTCAGCATTAGGGTTTTAAACCCTAAACTGAACTTTCCCTTTAGTCAGCATTAGGGTTTTAAACCCTAAACTGGAATTTTCCATTCAGTCAGCATTAGGGTTTAGTCAGCATTAGGGTTTTAAACCCTAAACTGAACTTTTTCCATTCAGTCAGCATTAGGGTTTTAAACCCTAAACTGAACTCTTTCCAGCCAATCAGTATTAGGGTTTTAAACCCTAAACTGTACTTTCCCTTTAGTCAGCATTAAGATTTTAAACCCTAAACTGAACTCTTTCCTTCAGTCAGTATTAGGTTTTTAAACCCTAAACTGAACTTTTTCCATTCAGTCAGCATTAGGGTTTTAAACCCTAAACTGAACTCTTTCCAGCCAGTCAGTATTAGGGTTTTAAACCCTAAACTGAACTTTCCCTTTAGTCAGCATTAGGGTTTTAAACCCTAAACTGAACTCTTTCCTTCAGTCAGCATTAGGGTTTTAAACCCTAAACTGAACTTTTCCATTCAGTCAGCATTAGGGTTTTAAACCCTAAACTGAACTCTTTCCTTTAGTCAGCATTAGGGTTTTAAACCCTAAACTGAACTTTTTCCATTCAGTCAGCATTAGAGTTTTAAACCCTAAACTGAACTCTTTCCAGCCAGTCAGCATTAGGGTTTTAAACCCTAAACTGAACTCTTTCCTTTAGTCAGCATTAGGGTTTTAAACCCTAAACTGAACTCTTTCCAGCCAGTCAGTATTAGGGTTTTAAACCCTAAACTGAACTTTCCCTTTAGTCAACATTAGGGTTTTAAACCCTAAACTGAACTCTTTCCTTCAGTCAGTATTAGGGTTTTAAACCCTAAACTGAACTTTTTCCATTCAGTCAGCATTAGGGTTTTAAACCCTAAACTGAACTCTTTCCAGCCAGTCAGTATTAGGGTTTTATACCCTAAACTGAACTTTCCATTTAGTCAGCATTAGGGTTTTAAACCCTAAACTGAACTCTTTCCTTCAGTCAGCATTAGGGTTTTAAACCCTAAACTGAAATTTTCCATTCAGTCAGCATTAGGATTTTAAACCCTAAACTGAACTATTTCCTTCAGTCAGCATTAGGGTTTTAAACCCTAAAATGAACTTTTCCATTCTGTCAGCATTAGGGTTTTAAACCCTAAACTGAACTTTCCCTTTAGTCAGCATTAGGGTTTTAAACCCTAAACTGAAATTTTCCATTCAGTCAGCATTAGGGTTTAGTCAGCATTAGGGTTTTAAACCCTAAACTGAACTTTTTCCATTCAGTCAGCATTAGAGTTTTAAACCCTAAACTGAACTCTTTCCAGCCAGTCAGTATTAGGGTTTTAAACCCTAAACTGTACTTTCCCTTTAGTCAGCATTAAGATTTTAAACCCTAAACTGAACTCTTTCCTTCAGTCAGTATTAGGTTTTTAAACCCTAAACTGAACTTTTTCCATTCAGTCAGCATTAGGGTTTTAAACCCTAAACTGAACTCTTTCCAGCCAGTCAGCATTAGGGTTTTAAACCCTAAACTGAACTCTTTCCTTCAGTCAGCATTAGGGTTTTAAACCCTAAACTGAACTTTTCCATTCAATCAGCATTAGGGTTTTAAACCCTAAACTGAACTCTTTCCTTTAGTCAGCATTAGGGTTTTAAACCCTAAACTGAACTTTTTCCATTCAGTCAGCATTAGAGTTTTAAACCCTAAACTGAACTCTTTCCAGCCAGTCAGTATTAGGGTTTTAAACCCTAAACTAAACTCTTTCCTTCAGTCAGCATTAGGGTTTTAAACCCTAAACTGAACTTTTCCATTCAGTCAGCATTAAGGTTTTAAACCCTAAACTGAACTCTTTCCTTTAGTCAACATTAGGGTTTTAAACCCTAAACTGAACTCTTTCCTTCAATCAGCATTAGGGTTTTAAACCCTAAACTGAACTTTTCTATTCAGTCAGCATTAGGGTTTTAAACCCTAAACTGAACTTTTTCCATTCAGTCAGCATTAGGGTTTTAAACCCTAAACTGAACTCTTTCCAGCTAGTCAGTATTAGGGTTTTAAACCCTAAACTGAACTTTCCCTTTAGTCAGCATTAGGGTTTTAAACCCTAAACTGAACTCTTTCCTTCAGTCAGTATTAGGGTTTTAAACCCTAAACTGAACTTTTTCCATTCAGTCAGCATTAGGATTTTAAACCCTAAACTGAACTCTTTCCGGCCAGTCAGTATTAGGGTTTTAAACCCTAAACAGTATTAAGGTTTTAAACCCTAAACTGAACTTTCCCTTTAGTCAGCATTAGTGTTTTAAACCCTAAACTGAACTCTTTCCTTCAGTCAGCATTAGGGTTTTAAACCCTAAACTGAACTTTTCCATTCAGTCAGCATTAGGGTTTTAAACCCTAAACTGAACTCTTTCCTTTAGTCAGCATTAGGGTTTTAAACCCTAAACTGAACTCTTTCCAGCCAGTCAGTATTAGGGTTTTAAACCCTAAATTGAACTTTCCCTTTAGTCAGCATTAGGGTTTTAAACCCTAAACTGAACTCTTTCCTTCAGTCAGCATTAGGGTTTTAAACCCTAAATTGAACTTTTCCATTCAGTCAGCATTAGGGTTTTAAACATAAACTGAACTCTTTCCTTTAGTCAGCATTAGAGTTTTAAACCCTAGACTGAACTCTTTCCTTTCTGTCAGTATAAGGGTTTTAAACCCTAAACTGAACTTTTTCCATTCAGTCAGCATTAGGGTTTTAAACCCTAAACTGAACTCTTTCCAGCCAGTCAGTATTAGGGTTTTAAACCCTAAACTGAACTTTCCATTTAGTCAGCATTAGGGTTTTAAACCCTGAACTGAACTCTTTCCTTCAGTCAGCATTAGGGTTTTAAACCCTAAACTGAACTTTTCCATTCAGTCAGCATTAGGGTTTTAAACCCTAAACTAAACTCTTTCCGGCCAGTCAGTATTAGGGTTTTAAACCCTAAACTGAACTTTTTAAATTTAGTCAGCATTAGGGTTTTAAACACTAAACTGAACTCTTTCCAGCCAGTCAGTATTTGGGTTTTAAACCCTAAACTGAACTTTCCCTTTAGTCAGCATTATGGTTTTAAACCCTAAACTGAACTCTTTCCTTCAGTCAGTATTAAGGTTTTAAACCCTAAACTGAACTTTTTCCATTCAGTCAGCATTAGGGTTTTAAACCCTAAACTGAACTCTTTCCGGCCAGTCAGTATTAGGGTTTTAAACCCTAAACAGTATTAGGGTTTTAAACCCTAAACTGAACTTTCCCTTTAGTCAGCATTAGGGTTTTAAACCCTAAACTGAACTATTTCCTTCAGTCAGCATTAGGGTTTTAAACCCTAAACTGAACTTTTCCATTCAGTCAGCATTAGGGTTTTAAACCCTAAACTGAACTCTTTCCTTTAGTCAGCATTAGGGTTTTAAACCCTAAACTGAACTCTTTTCAGCCAGTCAGTATTAGGGTTTTAAACCCTAAACTTAACTTTCCCTTCAGTCAGCATTAGGGTTTTAAACCCTAAACTGAACTTTTTCCATTCAGTCAGCATTAGGGTTTTAAACCCTAAACTGAACTCTTTCCAGCCAGTCAGTATTAGGGTTTTAAACCCTAAACTGAACTTTCCCTTTAGTCAGCATTAGGGTTTTAAACCCTAAACTGAACTCTTTCCTTCAGTCAGTATTAGGGTTTTAAACCCTAAACTGAACTTTTTCCATTCAGTCAGCATTAGGGTTTTAAACCCTAAACTGAACTCTTTCCAGCCAGTCAGTATTAGGGTTTTAAACCCTAAACTGAACTTTCCCTTTAGTCAGCATTAGGGTTTTAAACCCTAAACTGAACTCTTTCCTTCAGTCAGCATTAGGGTTTTAAACCCTAAACTGAACTTTTCCATTCAGTCAGCATTAGGGTTTTAAACCCTAAACTGAACTCTTTCCTTTAGTCAGCATTAGGGTTTTAAACCCTAAACTAAACTTTTTCAATTCAGTCAGCATTAGGGTTTTAAACCCTAAACTGAACTCTTTCCAGCCAGTCAGTATTAGGGTTTTAAACCCTAAACTGAACTTTCCCTTTAGTCAGCATTAGGGTTTTAAACCCTAAACTGAACTCTTTCTTTCAGTCAGTATTAATGTTTTAAACCCTAAACTGAACTTTTTCCATTCAGTCAGCATTAAGGTTTTAAACCCTAAACTGAACTTTTTCCATTCAGTCAGCATTAGGGTTTTAAACCCTAAACTGAACTCTTTTCAGCCAGTCAGTATTAGGGTTTTAAACCCTAAACTGAACTTTCCCTTTAGTCAGCATTAGGGTTTTAAACCCTAAACTGAAATTTTCCATTCAGTCAGCATTAGGGTTTAGTCAGCATTAGGGTTTTAAACCCTAAACTGAACTTTTTCCATTCAGTCAGCATTAGGGTTTTAAACCCTAAACTGAACTCTTTCCAGCCAATCAGTATTAGGGTTTTAAACCCTAAACTGTACTTTCCCTTTAGTCAGCATTAAGATTTTAAACCCTAAACTGAACTCTTTCCTTCAGTCAGCATTAGGGTTTTAAACCCTAAACTGAACTTTTCCATTCAATCAGCATTAGGGTTTTAAACCCTAAACTGAACTCTTTCCTTTAGTCAGCATTAGGGTTTTAAACCCTAAACTGAACTTTTTCCATTCAGTCAGCATTAGAGTTTTAAACCCTAAACTGAACTCTTTCCAGCCAGTCAGTATTAGGGTTTTAAACCCTAAACTAAACTCTTTCCTTCAGTCAGCATTAGGGTTTTAAACCCTAAACTGAACTTTTCCATTCAGTCAGCATTAAGGTTTTAAACCCTAAACTGAACTCTTTCCCTTTAGTCAACATTAGGGTTTTAAACCCTAAACTGAACTCTTTCCTTCAGTCAGTATTAGGGTTTTAAACCCTAAACTGAACTTTTTCCATTCAGTCAGCATTAGGGTTTTAAACCCTAAACTGAACTCTTTCCAGCCAGTCAGTATTAGGGTTTTATACCCTAAACTGAACTTTCCCTTTAGTCAGCATTAGGGTTTTAAACCCTAAACTGAACTCTTTCCTTCAGTCAGCATTAGGGTTTTAAACCCTAAACTGAAATTTTCCATTCAGTCAGCATTAGGGTTTTAAACCCTAAACTGAACTCTTTCCAGCCAGTCAGTATTAGGGTTTTAAACCCTAAACTGAACTTTCCCTTTAGTCAGCATTAGGGTTTTAAACCCTAAACTGGACTCTTTCCTTCAGTCAGTATTAGGGTTTTAAACCCTAAACTGAACTTTTCCATTCAGTCAGCATTAGGGTTTTAAACCCTAAACTGAACTCTTTCCTTTAGTCAGCATTAGGGTTTTAAACCCTAAACTGAACTCTTTCCAGCCAGTCAGTATTAGGGTTTTAAACCCTAAATTGAACTTTCCCTTTAGTCAGCATTAGGGTTTTAAACCCTAAACTGAACTCTTTCCTTCAGTCAGCATTAGGGTTTTAAACCCTAAACTGAACTTTTCCATTCAGTCAGCATTAGGGTTTTAAACCTAAACTGAACTCTTTCCTTTAGTCAGCATTAGGGTTTTAAACCCTAAACTGAACTCTTTCCTTCAGTCAGTATTAGGGTTTTAAACCCTAAACTGAACTTTTTCCATTCAGTCAGCATTAGGGTTTTAAACCCTAAACTGAACTCTTTCCTTCAGTCAACATTAGGGTTTTAAACCCTAAACTGAACTTTTCCACTCAGTAAGCATTAGGGTTTTAAACCCTAAACTGAACTCTTTCCTTCAGTCAGCATTAGGGTTTTAAACCCTAAACTGAACTTTTCCATTCAGTCAGCATTAGGGTTTTAAACCCTAAACTGAACTCTTTCCTTTAGTCAGCATTAGGGTTTTAAACCCTAAACTGAACTTTTTCAATTCAGTCAGCATTAGGGTTTTAAACCCTAAACTGAACTCTTTCCAGCCAGTCAGTATTAGGGTTTTAAACCCTAAACTGAACTTTCCCTTTAGTCAGCATTAGGGTTTTAAACCCTAAACTGAACTTTTCCATTCAGTCAGCATTAGGGTTTTAAACCCTAAACTGAACTCTTTCCTTCAGTCAGTATTAAGGTTTTAAACCCTAAACTGAACTTTTTCCATTCAGTCAGCATTAGGGTTTTAAACCCTAAACTGAACTCTTTCCGGCCAGTCAGTATTAGGGTTTTAAACCCTAAACAGTATTAGGGTTTTAAACCCTAAACTGAACTTTCCCTTTAGTCAGCATTAGGGTTTTAAACCCTAAACTGAACTATTTCCTTCAGTCAGCATTAGGGTTTTAAACCTTAAACTGAACTTTTCCATTCAGTCAGCATTAGGGTTTTAAACCCTAAACTGAACTCTTTCCTTTAGTCAGCATTAGGGTTTTAAACCCTAAACTGAACTCTTTCCAGCCAGTCAGTATTAGGGTTTTAAACCCTAAATTGAACTTTCCCTTTAGTCAGCATTAGGGTTTTAAACCCTAAACTGAACTCTTTCCTTCAGTCAGCATTAGGGTTTTAAACCCTAAACTGAACTTTTCCATTCAGTCAGCATTAGGGTTTTAAACCTAAACTGAACTTTTTCCATTCAGTCAGCATTAGGGTTTTAAACCCTAAACTGAACTCTTTCCTTTAGTCAGCATTAGGGTTTTAAACCCTAAACTGAATTTTTTCCATTCAGTCAGCATTAGGGTTTTAAACCCTAAACTGAACTCTTTCCAGCCAGTCAGTATTAGGGTTTTAAACCCTAAACTGAACTTTCCCTTTAGTCAGCATTAGGGTTTTAAACCCTAAACTGAACTCTTTCCTTCAGTCAGCATTAGGGTTTTAAACCCTAAACTGAACTTTTCCATTCAGTCAGCATTAGGGTTTTAAACCCTAAACTGAACTCTTTCCTTTAGTCAGCATTAGGGTTTTAAACCCTAAACTGAACTTTTTCAATTCAGTCAGCATTAGGGTTTTAAACCCTAAACTGAACTCTTTCCAGCCAGTCAGTATTAGGGTTTTAAACCCTAAACTGAACTTTCCCTTTAGTCAGCATTAGGGTTTTAAACCCTAAACTGAACTCTTTCCTTCAGTCAGTATTAAGGTTTTAAACCCTAAACTGAACTTTTTCCATTCAGTCAGCATTAGGGTTTTAAACCCTAAACTGAACTCTTTCCGGCCAGTCAGTATTAGGGTTTTAAACCCTAAACAGTATTAGGGTTTTAAACCCTAAACTGAACTTTCCCTTTAGTCAGCATTAGGGTTTTAAACCCTAAACTGAACTATTTCCTTCAGTCAGCATTAGGGTTTTAAACCCTAAACTGAACTTTTCCATTCAGTCAGCATTAGGGTTTTAAACCCTAAACTGAACTCTTTCCTTTAGTCAGCATTAGGGTTTTAAACCCTAAACTGAACTCTTTCCAGCCAGTCAGTATTAGGGTTTTAAACCCTAAATTGAACTTTCCCTTTAGTCAGCATTAGGGTTTTAAACCCTAAACTGAACTCTTTCCTTCAGTCAGCATTAGGGTTTTAAACCCTAAACTGAACTTTTCCATTCAGTCAGCATTAGGGTTTTAAACCCTAAACTGAACTCTTTCCTTCAGTCAGTATTAGGGTTTTAAACCCTAAACTGAACTTTTTCCATTCAGTCAGCATTATTGTTTTAAACCCTAAACTGAACTCTTTCCTTCAGTCAGTATTAAGGTTTTAAACCCTAAACTGAACTTTTTCCATTCAGTCAGCATTAGGGTTTTAAACCCTAAACTGAACTCTTTCCGGCCAGTCAGTATTAGGGTTTTAAACCCTAAACAGTATTAGGGTTTTAAACCCTAAACTGAACTTTCCCTTTAGTCAGCATTAGGGTTTTAAACCCTAAACTGAACTATTTCCTTCAGTCAGCATTAGGGTTTTAAACCCTAAACTGAACTTTTCCATTCAGTCAGCATTAGGGTTTTAAACCCTAAACTGAACTCTTTCCTTTAGTCAGCATTAGGGTTTTAAACCCTAAACTGAACTCTTTCCAGCCAGTCAGTATTAGGGTTTTAAACCCTAAATTGAACTTTCCCTTTAGTCAGCATTAGGGTTTTAAACCCTAAACTGAACTCTTTCCTTCAGTCAGCATTAGGGTTTTAAACCCTAAACTGAACTTTTCCATTCAGTCAGCATTAGGGTTTTAAACCTAAACTGAACTCTTTCCTTTAGTCAGCATTAGGGTTTTAAACCCTAGACTGAACTCTTTCCTTCAGTCAGTATTAGGGTTTTAAACCCTAAACTGAACTTTTTCCATTCAGTCAGCATTAGGGTTTTAAACCCTAAACTGAACTCTTTTCAGCCAGTCAGTATTAGGGTTTTAAACCCTAAACTAAACTTTCCCTTTAGTCAGCATTAGGGTTTTAAACCCTAAACTGAACTCTTTCCTTCAGTCAGCATTAGGGTTTTAAACCCTAAACTGAACTTTTCCATTCAGTCAGCATTAGGGTTTTAAACCCTAAACTGAACTCTTTCCTTTAGTCAGCATTAGGGTTTTAAACCCTAAACTGAACTTTTTCAATTCAAACAGCATTAGGGTTTTAAACCCTAAACTGAACTCTTTCCAGCCAGTCAGCATTAGGGTTTTAAACCCTAAACTGAACTTTTCCATTCAGTCAGCATTAGGGTTTTAAACCCTAAACTGAACTCTTTCCTTTAGTCAGCATTAGGGTTTTAAACCCTAAACTGAACTCTTTCCAGCCAGTCAGTATTAGGGTTTTAAACCCTAAATTGAACTTTCCCTTTAGTCAGCATTAGGGTTTTAAACCCTAAACTGAACTCTTTCCTTCAGTCAGCATTAGGGTTTTAAACCCTAAACTAAACTTTTCCATTCAGTCAGCATTAGGGTTTTAAACCCTAAACTGAACTCTTTCCTTCAGTCAGTATTAGGGTTTTAAACCCTAAACTGAACTTTTTCCATTCAGTCAGCATTAGGGTTTTAAACCCTAAACTGAACTCTTTCCAGCCAGTCAGTATTAGGGTTTTAAACCCTAAACTGAACTTTCCCTTTAGTCAGCATTAGGGTTTTAAACCCTAAACTGAACTCTTTCCTTCAGTCAGCATTAGGGTTTTAAACCCTAAACTGAACTTTTCCATTCAGTCAGCATTAGGGTTTTAAACCCTAAACTGAACTCTTTCCTTTAGTCAGCATTAAGGGTTTTAAACCCTAAACTGAACTTTTTCAATTCAGTCAGCATTAGGGTTTTAAACCCTAAACTGAACTCTTTCCAGCCAGTCAGTATTAGGGTTTTAAACCCTAAACTGAACTTTCCCTTTAGTCAGCATTAGGGTTTTAAACCCTAAACTAAACTCTTTCCAGCCAGTCAGTATTAGGGTTTTAAACCCTAAACTGAACTTTTTCCATTCAGTCAGCATTAGGGTTTTAAACCCTAAACTGAACTCTTTCCTTCAGTCAGCATTAGGGTTTTAAACCCTAAACTGAACTCTTTCCTTTAGTCAGCATTAGGGTTTTAAACCCTAAACTGAACTTTTTCAATTCAGTCAGCATTAGGGTTTTAAACCCTAAACTGAATTCTTTCCAGCCAGTCAGTATTAGGGTTTTAAACCCTAAACTGAACTTTCCCTTTAGTCAGCATTAGGGTTTTAAACCCTAAACTGAACTCTTTCCTTCAGTCAGTATTAAGGTTTTAAACCCTAAACTGAACTTTTTCCATTCAGTCAGCATTAGGGTTTTAATCCCTAAACTGAACTCTTTCCGGCCAGTCAGTATTAGGGTTTTAAACCCTAAACAGTATTAGGGTTTTAAACCCTAAACTGAACATTCCCTTTAGTCAGCATTAGGGTTTTAAACCCTAAACTGAACTCTTTCTTTCAGTCAGCATTAGGGTTTTAAACCCTAAACTGAACTTTTCCATTCAGTCAGCATTAGGGTTTTAAACCCTAAACTGAACTCTTTCCTTTAGTCAGCATTAGGGTTTTAAACCCTAAACTGAACTCTTTCCAGCCAGTCAGTATTAGGGTTTTAAACCCTAAATTGAACTTTCCCTTTAGTCAGCATTAGGGTTTTAAACCCTAAACTGAACTCTTTCCTTCAGTCAGCATTAGGGTTTTAAACCCTAAACTGAACTTTTCCATTCAGTCAGCATTAGGGTTTTAAACCCTAAACTGAACTCTTTCCTTCAGTCAGTATTAGGGTTTTAAACCCTAAACTGAACTTTTTCCATTCAGTCAGCATTAGGGTTTTAAACCCTAAACTGAACTCTTTCCAGCCAGTCAGTATTAGGGTTTTAAACCCTAAACTGAACTTTCCCTTTAGTCAGCATTAGGGTTTTAAACCCTAAACTGAACTCTTTCCTTCAGTCAGCATTAGGGTTTTAAACCCTAAACTGAACTTTTCCATTCAGTCAGCATTAGGGTTTTAAACCCTAAACTGAACTCTTTCCTTTAGTCAGCATTAGGGTTTTAAACCCTAAACTGAACTTTTTCAATTCAGTCAGCATTAGGGTTTTAAACCCTAAACTGAACTCTTTCCAGCCAGTCAGTATTAGGGTTTTAAACCCTAAACTGAACTTTCCCTTTAGTCAGCATTAGGGTTTTAAACCCTAAACTGAACTCTTTCCAGCCAGTCAGTATTAGGGTTTTAAACCCTAAATTGAACTTTCCCTTTAGTCAGCATTAGGGTTTTAAACCCTAAAATGAACTCTTTCCTTCAGTCAGCATTAGGGTTTTAAACCCTAAACTGAACTTTTCCATTCAGTCAGCATTAGGGTTTTAAACCCTAAACTGAACTCTTTCCTTCAGTCAGTATTAGAGTTTTAAACCCTAAACTGAACTTTCCCTTTAGTCAGCATTATTGTTTTAAACCCTAAACTGAACTCTTTCCTTCAGTCAGTATTAAGGTTTTAAACCCTAAACTGAACTTTTTCCATTCAGTCAGCATTAGGGTTTTAAACCCTAAACTGAACTCTTTCCGGCCAGTCAGTATTAGGGTTTTAAACCCTAAAGAGTATTAGGGTTTTAAACCCTAAACTGAACTTTCCCTTTAGTCAGCATTAGGGTTTTAAACCCTAAACTGAACTATTTCCTTCAGTCAGCATTAGGGTTTTAAACCCTAAACTGAACTTTTCCATTCAGTCAGCATTAGGGTTTTAAACCCTAAACTGAACTCTTTCCTTTAGTCAGCATTAGGGTTTTAAACCCTAAACTGAACTCTTTCCAGCCAGTCAGTATTAGGGTTTTAAACCCTAAATTGAACTTTCCCTTTAGTCAGCATTAGGGTTTTAAACCCTAAACTGAACTCTTTCCTTCAGTCAGCATTAGGGTTTTAAACCCTAAACTGAACTTTTCCATTCAGTCAGCATTAGGGTTTTAAACCCTAAACTGAACTCTTTCCTTCAGTCAGTATTAAGGTTTTAAACCCTAAACTGAACTTTTTCCATTCAGTCAGCATTAGGGTTTTAATCCCTAAACTGAACTCTTTCCGGCCAGTCAGTATTAGGGTTTTAAACCCTAAACAGTATTAGGGTTTTAAACCCTAAACTGAACATTCCCTTTAGTCAGCATTAGGGTTTTAAACCCTAAACTGAACTCTTTCTTTCAGTCAGCATTAGGGTTTTAAACCCTAAACTGAACTTTTCCATTCAGTCAGCATTAGGGTTTTAAACCCTAAACTGAACTCTTTCCTTTAGTCAGCATTAGGGTTTTAAACCCTAAACTGAACTCTTTCCAGCCAGTCAGTATTAGGGTTTTAAACCCTAAATTGAACTTTCCCTTTAGTCAGCATTAGGGTTTTAAACCCTAAACTGAACTCTTTCCTTCAGTCAGCATTAGGGTTTTAAACCCTAAACTGAACTTTTCCATTCAGTCAGCATTAGGGTTTTAAACCCTAAACTGAACTCTTTCCTTCAGTCAGTATTAGGGTTTTAAACCCTAAACTGAACTTTTTCCATTCAGTCAGCATTAGGGTTTTAAACCCTAAACTGAACTCTTTCCAGCCAGTCAGTATTAGGGTTTTAAACCCTAAACTGAACTTTCCCTTTAGTCAGCATTAGGGTTTTAAACCCTAAACTGAACTCTTTCCTTCAGTCAGCATTAGGGTTTTAAACCCTAAACTGAACTTTTCCATTCAGTCAGCATTAGGGTTTTAAACCCTAAACTGAACTCTTTCCTTTAGTCAGCATTAGGGTTTTAAACCCTAAACTGAACTTTTTCAATTCAGTCAGCATTAGGGTTTTAAACCCTAAACTGAACTCTTTCCAGCCAGTCAGTATTAGGGTTTTAAACCCTAAACTGAACTTTCCCTTTAGTCAGCATTAGGGTTTTAAACCCTAAACTGAACTCTTTCCAGCCAGTCAGTATTAGGGTTTTAAACCCTAAATTGAACTTTCCCTTTAGTCAGCATTAGGGTTTTAAACCCTAAAATGAACTCTTTCCTTCAGTCAGCATTAGGGTTTTAAACCCTAAACTGAACTTTTCCATTCAGTCAGCATTAGGGTTTTAAACCCTAAACTGAACTCTTTCCTTCAGTCAGTATTAGAGTTTTAAACCCTAAACTGAACTTTCCCTTTAGTCAGCATTATTGTTTTAAACCCTAAACTGAACTCTTTCCTTCAGTCAGTATTAAGGTTTTAAACCCTAAACTGAACTTTTTCCATTCAGTCAGCATTAGGGTTTTAAACCCTAAACTGAACTCTTTCCGGCCAGTCAGTATTAGGGTTTTAAACCCTAAAGAGTATTAGGGTTTTAAACCCTAAACTGAACTTTCCCTTTAGTCAGCATTAGGGTTTTAAACCCTAAACTGAACTATTTCCTTCAGTCAGCATTAGGGTTTTAAACCCTAAACTGAACTTTTCCATTCAGTCAGCATTAGGGTTTTAAACCCTAAACTGAACTCTTTCCTTTAGTCAGCATTAGGGTTTTAAACCCTAAACTGAACTCTTTCCAGCCAGTCAGTATTAGGGTTTTAAACCCTAAATTGAACTTTCCCTTTAGTCAGCATTAGGGTTTTAAACCCTAAACTGAACTCTTTCCTTCAGTCAGCATTAGGGTTTTAAACCCTAAACTGAACTTTTCCATTCAGTCAGCATTAGGGTTTTAAACCCTAAACTGAACTCTTTCCTTTAGTCAGCATTAGGGTTTTAAACCCTAAACTGAACTTTTTCCATTCAGTCAGTATTAGGGTTTTAAACCCTAAACTGAATTTTTTCCATTCAGTCAGCATTAGGGTTTTAAACCCTAAACTGAACTCTTTCCAGCCAGTCAGTATTAGGGTTTTAAACCATAAACTGAACTTTCCCTTTAGTCAGCATTAGGGTTTTAAACCCTAAACTGAACTCTTTCCTTCAGTCAGCATTAGGGTTTTAAACCCTAAACTGAACTTTTCCATTCAGTCAGCATTAGGGTTTTAAACCCTAAACTGAACTCTTTCCTTTAGTCAGCATTAGGGTTTTAAACCATAAACTGAACTTTTTCAATTCAAACAGCATTAGGGTTTTAAACCCTAAACTGAATTCCTTCCAGCCAGTCAGTATTAGGGTTTTAAACCCTAAACTGAACTTTCCCTTTAGTCAGCATTAGGGTTTTAAACCCTAAACTAAACTCTTTCCTTCAGTCAGTATTAAGGTTTTAAACCCTAAACTGAACTTTTTCCATTCAGTCAGCATTAGGGTTTTAATCCCTAAACTGAACTCTTTCCGGCCAGTCAGTATTAGGGTTTTAAACCCTAAACTGAACTTTCCCTTTAGTCAGCATTAGGGTTTTAAACCCTAAACTGAACTATTTCCTTCAGTCAGCATTAGGGTTTTAAACCCTAAACTGAACTTTTCCATTTAGTCAGCATTAGGGTTTTAAACCCTAAACTGAACTCTTTCCTTTAGTCAGCATTAGGGTTTTAAACCCTAAACTGAACTCTTTCCAGCCAGTCAGTATTAGGGTTTTAAACCCTAAATTGAACTTTCCCTTTAGTCAGCATTAGGGTTTTAAACCCTAAACTGAACTCTTTCCTTCAGTCAGCATTAGGGTTTTAAACCCTAAACTGAACTTTTCCATTCAGTCAGCATTAGGGTTTTAAACCCTAAACTGAACTCTTTCCTTCAGTCAGCATTAGGGTTTTAAACCCTAAACTGAACTTTTTCCATTCAGTCAGCATTAGGGTTTTAAACCCTAAACTGAACTCTTTCCAGCCAGTCAGTATTAGGGTTTTAAACCCTAAACTGAACTTTCCCTTTAGTCAGCATTAGGGTTTTAAACCCTAAACTGAACTCTTTCCTTCAGTCAGCATTAGGGTTTTAAACCCTAAACTGAACTTTTCCATTCAGTCAGCATTAGGGTTTTAAACCCTAAACTGAACTCTTTCCTTTAGTCAGCATTAGGGTTTTAAACCCTAAACTGAACTTTTTCAATTCAGTCAGCATTAGGGTTTTAAACCCTAAACTGAACTCTTTCCAGCCAGTCAGTATTAGGGTTTTAAACCCTAAACTGAACTTTTTCCATTCAGTCAGCATTAGGGTTTTAAACCCTAAACTGAACTCTTTTCAGCCAGTCAGTATTAGGGTTTTAAACCCTAAACTGAACTTTCCCTTCAGTCAGCATTAGGGTTTTAAACCCTAAACTGAACTCTTTCCTTCAGTCAGCATTAGGGTTTTAAACCCTAAACTGAACTTTTCCATTCAGTCAGCATTAGGGTTTTAAACCCTAAACTGAACTCTTTCCAGCCAGTCAGTATTAGGGTTTTAAACCCTAAACTGAACTTTCCCTTTAGTCAGCATTAGGGTTTTAAACCCTAAACTGAACTCTTTCCTTCAGTCAGCATTAGGGTTTTAAACCCTAAACTGAACTTTTCCATTCAGTCAGCATTAGGGTTTTAAACCCTAAACTGAACTCTTTCCTTTAGTCAGCATTAGGGTTTTAAACCCTAAACTGAACTTTTTCAATTCAGACAGCATTAGGGTTTTAAACCCTAAACTGAACTCTTTCCAGCCTGTCAGTATTAGGGTTTTAAACCCTAAACTGAACTTTCCCTTTAGTCAGCATTAGGGTTTTAAACCCTAAACTGAACTCTTTCTTTCAGTCAGTATTAAGGTTTTAAACCCTAAACTGAACTTTTTCCATTCAGTCAGCATTAGGGTTTTAAACCCTAAACTGAACTCTTTTCAGCCAGTCAGTATTAAGGTTTTAAACCCTAAACTGAACTTTCCCTTCAGTTAGCATTAGGGTTATAAACCCTAAACTAAAATTTTCCATTCAGTCAGCATTAGGGTTTAGTCAGCATCAGGGTTTTAAACCCTAAACTGAACTTTTTCCATTCAGTCAACATTAGGGTTTTAAACCCTAAACTGAACTCTTTCCAGCCAGTCAGTATTAGGGTTTTAAACTCTAAACTGAACTTTCCCTTTAGTCAGCATTAAGATTTTAAACCCTAAACTGAACTATTTCCTTCAGTCAGTATTAGGTTTTTAAACCCTAAACTGAACTTTTTCCATTCAGTCAGCATTAGGGTTTTAAACCCTAAACTGAACTCTTTCCAGCCAGTCAGTATTAGGGTTTTAAACCCTAAACTAAACTTTTCCTTTAGTCAGCATTAGGGTTTTAAACCCTAAACTGAACTCTTTCCTTCAGTCAGCATTAGGGTTTTAAACCCTAAACTGAACTTTTCCATTCAGTAAGCATTAGGGTTTTAAACCCTAAACTGAACTCTTTCCTTTAGTCAGCATTAGGGTTTTAAACCCTAAACTGAACTTTTTCCATTCAGTCAGCATTAGAGTTTTAAACCCTAAACTGAACTCTTTCCAGCCAGTCAGTATTAGGGTTTTAAACCCTAAATTGAACTTTCCCTTTAGTCAGCATTAGGGTTTTAAACCCTAAACTGAACTCTTTCCTTCAGTCAGCATTAGGGTTTTAAACCCTAAACTGAACTCTTTCCTTCAGTCAGCATTAGGGTTTTAAACCCTAAACTGAACTTTTCCATTCAGTCAGCATTAGGGTTTTAAACCCTAAACTGAACTCTTCCCTTTAGTCAGCATTAGGGTTTTAAACCCTAAACTGAACTTTTTCAATTCAGTCAGCATTAGGGTTTTAAACCCTAAACTAAACTCTTTCCAGCCAGTCAGTATTAGGGTTTTAAACCCTAAACTGAACTTTCCCTTCAGTCAGCATTAGGGTTTTAAACCCTAAACTGAACTCTTTCCTTTAGTCAGCATTAGGGTTTTAAACCCTAAACTGAACTTTTTCCATTCAGTCAACATTAGGGTTTTAAACCCTAAACTGAACTCTTTCCAGCCAGTCAGTATTAGGGTTTTAAACCCTAAATTGAACTTTCCCTTTAGTCAGCATTAGGGTTTTAAACCCTAAACTGAACTCTTTCCTTCAGTCAACATTAGGGTTTTAAACCCTAAACTAAACTTTTCCACTCAGTCAACATTAGGGTTTTAAACACCTAAACTGAACTTTTTCCCTTTAGTCAGCATTAGGGTTTTAAACCCTAAACTGAACTCTTTCCTTTAGTCAGCATTAGGGTTTTAAACCCTAAACTGAACTTTTTCCATTCAGTCAGTATTAGGGTTTTAAACCCTAAACTGAACTCTTTCCAGCCAGTCAGTATTAGGGTTTTAAACCCTAAACTGAACTTTCCCTTTAGTCAGCATTAGGGTTTTAAACCCTAAACTGAACTCTTTCCTTCAGTCAGCATTAGGGTTTTAAACCCTAAACTGAACTTTTCCATTCAGTCAGCATTAGGGTTTTAAACCCTAAACTGAACTCTTTCCTTTAGTCAGCATTAGGGTTTTAAACCCTAAACTGAACTTTTTCAATTCAGTCAGCATTAGGGTTTTAAACCCTAAACTGAACTCTTTCCAGCCAGTCATTATTAGGGTTTTAAACCCTAAACTGAACTTTCCCTTTAGTCAGCATTAGGGTTTTAAACCCTAAACTGAACTCTTTCTTTCAGTCAGTATTAAGGTTTTAAACCCTAAACTGAACTTTTTCCATTCAGTCAGCATTAGAGTTTTAAACCCTAAACTGAACTCTTTCCAGCCAGTCAGTATTAGGGTTTTAAACCCTAAATTGAACTTTCCCTTTAGTCAGCATTAGGGTTTTAAACCCTAAACTGAACTCTTTCCTTCAGTCAGCATTAGGGTTTTAAACCCTAAACTGAACTTTTCCATTCAGTCAGCATTAGGGTTTTAAACCCTAAACTGAACTCTTTCCTTCAGTCAGCATTAGGGTTTTAAACCCTAAACTGAACTTTTTCCATTCAGTCAGCATTAGAGTTTTAAACCCTAAACTGAACTCTTTCCAGCCAGTCAGTATTAGGGTTTTAAACCCTAAACTGAACTCTTTCCTTCAGTCAGCATTAGGGTTTTAAACCCTAAACTGAACTTTCTCTTTAGTCAGCATTAGGGTTTTAAACCCTAAACTGAACTCTTTCCTTCAGTCAGCATTAGGGTTTTAAACCCTAAACTGAACTTTTCCATTCAGTCAGCATTAGGGTTTTAAACCCTAAACTGAACTCTTCCCTTTAGTCAGCATTAGGGTTTTAAACCCTAAACTGAACTTTTTCAATTCAGTCAGCATTAGGGTTTTAAACCCTAAACTGAACTCTTTCCAGCCAGTCAGTATTAGGGTTTTAAACCCTAAACTGAACTTTCCCTTTAGTCAGCATTAGGGTTTTAAACCCTAAACTGAACTCTTTCCTTCAGTCAGTATTAAGGTTTTAAACCCTAAACTGAACTTTTTCCATTCAGTCAACATTAGGGTTTTAAACCCTAAACTGAACTCTTTCCGGCCAGTCAGTATTAGGGTTTTAAACCCTAAACGGTATTAGGGTTTTAAACCCTAAACTGAACTTTCCCTTTAGTCAGCATTAGGGTTTTAAACCCTAAACTGAACTATTTCCTTCAGTCAGCATTAGTGTTTTAAACCCTAAACTGAACTTTTCCATTCAGTCAGCATTAGGGTTTTAAACCCTAAACTGAACTCTTTCCTTTAGTCAGCATTAGGGTTTTAAACCCTAAACTGAACTCTTTCCAGCCAGTCAGTATTAGGGTTTTAAACCCTAAATTGAACTTTCCCTTTAGTCAGCATTAGGGTTTTAAACCCTAAACTGAACTCTTTCCTTCAGTCAACATTAGGGTTTTAAACCCTAAACTGAACTTTTCCATTCAGTCAGCATTAGGGTTTTAAACCTAAACTGAACTCTTTCCTTTAGTCAGCATTAGTGTTTTAAACCCTAAACTGAACTCTTTCCTTCAGTCAGTATTAGGGTTTTAAACCCTAAATTGAACTTTTTCCATTCTGTCAACATTAGGGTTTTAAACCCTAAACTGAACTCTTTCCAGCCAGTCAGTATTAGGGTTTTAAACCCTAAACTGAACTTTCCCTTTAGTCAGCATTAGGGTTTTAAACCCTAAACTGAACTCTTTCCTTCAGTCAGCATTAGTGTTTTAAACCCTAAACTGAACTTTTCCATTCAGTCAGCATTAGGGTTTTAAACCCTAAACTGAACTCTTTCCTTTAGTCAGCATTAGGGTTTTAAACCCTAAACTGAACTTTTTCAATTCAGTCAGCATTAGGGTTTTAAACCCTAAACTGAACTCTTTCCAGCCAGTCAGTATTAGGGTTTTAAACCCTAAACTGAACTTTCCCTTTAGTCAGCATTAGGGTTTTAAACCCTAAACTGAACTCTTTCTTTCAGTCAGTATTAGGGTTTTAAACCCTAAACTGAACTTTTTCCATTCAGTCAGCATTAGGGTTTTAAACCCTAAACTGAACTCTTTCCAGCCAGTCAGTATTAGGGTTTTAAACCCTAAATTGAACTTTTCCTTTAGTCAGCATTAGGGTTTTAAACCCTAAACTGAACTCTTTCCTTCAGTCAGCATTAGGGTTTTAAACCCTAAACTGAACTTTTCCATTCAGTCAGCATTAGGGTTTTAAACCCTAAACTGAACTCTTTCCTTCAGTCAGCATTAGGGTTTTAAACCCTAAACTGAACTCTTTCCTTTAGTCAGCATTAGGGTTTTAAACCCTAAACTGAACTTTTTCCATTCAGTCAGTATTAGGGTTTTAAACCCTAAACTGAACTCTTTCCAGCCAGTCAGTATTAGGGTTTTAAACCCTAAACTGAACTTTCCCTTTAGTCAGCATTAGGGTTTTAAACCCTAAACTGAACTCTTTCCTTCAGTCAGCATTAGGGTTTTAAACCCTAAACTGAACTTTTCCATTCAGTCAGCATTAGGGTTTTAAACCCTAAACTGAACTCTTTCCCTTTAGTCAGCATTAGGGTTTTAAACCCTAAACTGAACTTTTTCAATTCAGTCAGCATTAGGGTTTTAAACCCTAAACTGAACTCTTTCCAGCCAGTCAGTATTAGGGTTTTAAACCCTAAACTGAACTTTCCCTTTAGTCAGCATTAGGGTTTTAAACCCTAAACTGAACTCTTTCTTTCAGTCAGTATTAAGGTTTTAAACCCTAAACTGAACTTTTTCCATTCAGTCAGCATTAGGGTTTTAAACCCTAAACTGAACTCTTTCCAGCCAGTCAGTATTAGGGTTTTAAACCCTAAATTGAACTTTCCCTTTAGTCAGCATTAGGGTTTTAAACCCTAAACTGAACTCTTTCCTTCAGTCAGCATTAGGGTTTTAAACCCTAAACTGAACTTTTCCATTCAGTCAGCATTAGGGTTTTAAACCCTAAACTGAACTCTTTCCTTCAGTCAGCATTAGGGTTTTAAACCCTAAACTGAACTTTTTCCATTCAGTCAGCATTAGAGTTTTAAACCCTAAACTGAACTCTTTCCAGCCAGTCAGTATTAGGGTTTTAAACCCTAAACTGAACTCTTTCCTTCAGTCAGCATTAGGGTTTTAAACCCTAAACTGAACTTTCTCTTTAGTCAGCATTAGGGTTTTAAACCCTAAACTGAACTCTTTCCTTCAGTCAGCATTAGGGTTTTAAACCCTAAACTGAACTTTTCCATTCAGTCAGCATTAGGGTTTTAAACCCTAAACTGAACTCTTCCCTTTAGTCAGCATTAGGGTTTTAAACCCTAAACTGAACTTTTTCAATTCAGTCAGCATTAGGGTTTTAAACCCTAAACTGAACTCTTTCCAGCTAGTCAGTATTAGGGTTTTAAACCCTAAACTGAACTTTCCCTTTAGTCAGCATTAGGGTTTTAAACCCTAAACTGAACTCTTTCCTTCAGTCAGTATTAAGGTTTTAAACCCTAAACTGAACTTTTTCCATTCAGTCAACATTAGGGTTTTAAACCCTAAACTGAACTCTTTCCGGCCAGTCAGTATTAGGGTTTTAAACCCTAAACGGTATTAGGGTTTTAAACCCTAAACTGAACTTTCCCTTTAGTCAGCATTAGGGTTTTAAACCCTAAACTGAACTATTTCCTTCAGTCAGCATTAGTGTTTTAAACCCTAAACTGAACTTTTCCATTCAGTCAGCATTAGGGTTTTAAACCCTAAACTGAACTCTTTCCTTTAGTCAGCATTAGGGTTTTAAACCCTAAACTGAACTCTTTCCAGCCAGTCAGTATTAGGGTTTTAAACCCTAAATTGAACTTTCCCTTTAGTCAGCATTAGGGTTTTAAACCCTAAACTGAACTCTTTCCTTCAGTCAGCATTAGGGTTTTAAACCCTAAACTGAACTTTTCCATTCAGTCAGCATTAGGGTTTTAAACCTAAACTGAACTCTTTCCTTTAGTCAGCATTAGGGTTTTAAACCCTAAACTGAACTCTTTCCTTCAGTCAGTATTAGGGTTTTAAACCCTAAACTGAACTTTTTCCATTCTGTCAACATTAGGGTTTTAAACCCTAAACTGAACTCTTTCCAGCCAGTCAGTATTAGGGTTTTAAACCCTAAACTGAACTTTCCCTTTAGTCAGCATTAGGGTTTTAAACCCTAAACTGAACTCTTTCCTTCAGTCAGCATTAGTGTTTTAAACCCTAAACTGAACTTTTCCATTCAGTCAGCATTAGGGTTTTAAACCCTAAACTGAACTCTTTCCTTTAGTCAGCATTAGGGTTTTAAACCCTAAACTGAACTTTTTCAATTCAGTCAGCATTAGGGTTTTAAACCCTAAACTGAACTCTTTCCAGCCAGTCAGTATTAGGGTTTTAAACCCTAAACTGAACTTTCCCTTTAGTCAGCATTAGGGTTTTAAACCCTAAACTGAACTCTTTCTTTCAGTCAGTATTAAGGTTTTAAACCCTAAACTGAACTTTTTCCATTCAGTCAGCATTAGGGTTTTAAACCCTAAACTGAACTCTTTCCAGCCAGTCAGTATTAGGGTTTTAAACCCTAAATTGAACTTTTCCTTTAGTCAGCATTAGGGTTTTAAACCCTAAACTGAACTCTTTCCTTCAGTCAGCATTAGGGTTTTAAACCCTAAACTGAACTTTTCCATTCAGTCAGCATTAGGGTTTTAAACCCTAAACTGAACTCTTTCCTTCAGTCAGCATTAGGGTTTTAAACCCTAAACTGAACTTTTTCCATTCAGTCAGCATTAGAGTTTTAAACCCTAAACTGAACTCTTTCCAGCCAGTCAGTATTAGGGTTTTAAACCCTAAACTGAACTCTTTCCTTCAGTCAGCATTAGGGTTTTAAACCCTAAACTGAACTTTCTCTTTAGTCAGCATTAGGGTTTTAAACCCTAAACTGAACTCTTTCCTTCAGTCAGCATTAGGGTTTTAAACCCTAAACTGAACTTTTCCATTCAGTCAGCATTAGGGTTTTAAACCCTAAACTGAACTCTTTCCTTTAGTCAGCATTAGGGTTTTAAACCCTAAACTGAACTTTTTCAATTCAGTCAGCATTAGGGTTTTAAACCCTAAACTGAACTCTTTCCAGCCAGTCAGTATTAGGGTTTTAAACCCTAAACTGAACTTTCCCTTTAGTCAGCATTAGGGTTTTAAACCCTAAACTGAACTCTTTCCTTCAGTCAGTATTAAGGTTTTAAACCCTAAACTGAACTTTTTCCATTCAGTCAACATTAGGGTTTTAAACCCTAAACTGAACTCTTTCCGGCCAGTCAGTATTAGGGTTTTAAACCCTAAACGGTATTAGGGTTTTAAACCCTAAACTGAACTTTCCCTTTAGTCAGCATTAGGGTTTTAAACCCTAAACTGAACTCTTTCCA